>NC_133770.1:34567863-34569308 GCF_003597395.2 Chelonoidis abingdonii | reverse complement strand
ATCCACAGTGACTCATCTGAAGTCAGTGAAATTATTCCAGAATTTAAACTGTCAGAACAGAGATCAGAATCTGATCCAGACAGTGTTTGCAGAATTTTAAAAGAACATGAAATGTAGGTAAAGGCATTTCATTTTAAAGCTTCTAATAAGACATTACAAACAATGGGGGATGGAGTTGAAGGGACTTGGTGGTGTCCCTTTAAACTAGATAAATTTTAGAAGCAGTGTTTTAAATACAGCCTACTGACCTGTGTCAGGACAACTGTCTCTAGTTCTTGTTTTGTGGGGTAGGAAGTATAGATATTTTAGAGTCAAACCCCCAGACAAACACCAAACTCTCAAATACCCAAAATGAGAGGGGGACACACAGAAAAAGATTGAAATGATGTAAGATTAATTTCCTTGAATTTGCAATGTTTTTGTAACTTCACTTTTAGCATTCATTATTCCTGATGTCAGTAATTTACACCAGATCTATGCTGGACGGAGGCAATACAAAAATTATTTCAAAACAAAGTGGGTTCAAAAATCAGTCTAATGCTGTAAACAGGATAAAGATATTTCCTGGACATTTTGCAAGATTCGGTGCTGAGTGTTTGTTCTCATGCTACTTTTTTGGCAATCAAGGAATGTTTGAGTAAAAGATTTGTTCTCTCTTCCCCTCACTCAGTGAATTTAGTACCATATCAAAAGTATCAGCCTGACCACTGTGAAGTCTGAAATCCTCCATTTAATCAGCGGAACCAGTATAGTGACAGTGCACAGTCACCCATATCACTCTAGGGTGAATCTAAGTACATGGATCACCTCAGAACTGTTTTTCTGATTCTTGATTAAAGTCTCATGGTATAGCGAAAGAAACCAGATCTAATTTTTTATTTTATTTTAGACATTTAAGGATCACTCTTGCACAGTGCTGGGCACCCTGGCAGGATTGTCAGCCCCATGCATTCAAAAAAATAAAAATCAGGCCCCAAAAATCATGATTGGGTTAAAAAAATAGTAAGGTTGTAAAAATAATATTTTTTTAGGGTTTTTTATTTGCCTTCTGGATTTTAAGTCTTTAGGGGGCCACACTTTCTCCAGAACCATGAGGGCTAGAAACTCTTTTTTTCTTTTTTTATTTTGTTTTAAATGAAAGCTGAGTCTCACATAATCACATGACTCCAGGAGCTGGGGCTTCAAGAAAGACACCAAATATCATGAGACATATTAAAATTGAGAGAGTTGGCAATACTCAGTGTATTTATATGTTCATCATGTTCTCCTTTTATTCAGCCTCTCTCTATCATGACTGAAGTGAGTCATTCAGTTCTAGATCTCACACCACCAGCGGCGGCCCCCTCTGGTTTCCACTTTTGGTTTCTGAACCGCCGACGGGCGTGATCCGGGGTTATCCCCATTCTGGATCTGGCTTGGGTTTGAAACAGTTTATAATCGTTCAT
>NC_133770.1:34454162-34563165 GCF_003597395.2 Chelonoidis abingdonii | reverse complement strand
TTTTCCATTTTTCAATCATAATTCAAGTTCTTTCCAATTCTGAAAACATTCCAAATGTTCTGTACTTCTGTCATGTGAAGAGAGAATTGAAGAGATGTTTTTCCAGCCCTTCGAACCATTTTCAGTAAGTGATGTACCAAATTGCTTGATTTCTAAACAACTTGCAGCAAAAGCAAAACACAGAGTCCTTCAACACTGAATACTGTAACCAGTTTCAATGAATTTCTTCCCCATTAATGAGTTTCCTCTTGTAATGCTGAGCAGAGAATTTTCTTTTATTTCCACCCTTAGGAAAGGGAAATTCAAGAACTTGTTTGGGTCCATGTCCCACAAGAATTTGCCGCACGCTGTCATCAGATCTGGGCCATGAAGCTGGGTTCCCATACTGTAACTTGTTTGTAACTTCTTCATCCTTTCTTCCTTCTACTTCATTTACTTCAATTTCTGCATGTGTCTCTGATGGGGAATAAATTTTCTCCACTTCCCTATCAGTCTGATGCTGTGAGCTGCCTTCATCTAGAAGTAAGTTTCCATCATCTTGAGTTTCCAAACTGCTTTTTTGTGGATGTGAGCTACCCTCATCTCAAAGTAATATACCTTCATCTTGATGTTCCAAATTACTTCGAGGTAGATATGAGCTAACCTCATCTCCAAGTAAAATTCCTTCATCTGGATGCTGTGAATTGCCTTCCATCTTTATCTGGATTAAAGAGAAGATATTTCAGGAACAATCCCTACTGTTTTGCTTGGTCCTTTTCCTTTTCAGCCTTTCATTTACGATACTCAGCTCCTGAGGGTTTTCTTTTCCCTCTTTCTGCCATAGGGTATTTGAATATTGTTATGTACTGTGCTCCCAACTGCAAACATTATAGCGTTAAGGATGGCTGACACATCCACCACATGGTTGGCGATTTAAACCACATTGCATACATCCCAACACATCTATTCACTGCTTAAAGGTTCAATGATTAGTAACATACACTCACTAACCTATTAAAACAGTTAGTTTAAAGCATTTACACAAAAACAAAATGACCTTTGTCAACATTATAACCCAACACTGGTTGTTTGAAAAGTAATCCCCTTCCTCATGGTTACCCGCTTGGAGTGTGATGTCATCACTTTCATAGTCTATTAAACGTTAACGCTGTTACTTTTCTTTTATGGACCTTATTTATTACATGTGAACCAGTTATAACAAAGAAAAGTTCATAACTATACAGTCCAATAATAACGCTAAGGTTTAATAACGCTTAAAGATACTCACATTTTGGATTTATAATGCCGAAAGACGTTATTCTTTATTCTTTGGCACCAAGAAACACAATTTTCCACAGTATTCGCTCGATTCTTAACCATCTGCCTGCGACACTGTTAAAATGACCGTTTGACATGTATCAACTCGCGATATCTCTGCTCTACATGGATTTCCAGCTATGTGACCTTGATGTATATTTGAGTCAGGTGTCACTAGCAGTACAGCTCTTGCCACTGGCAGATGTGTTTCATTTTGGCTGAGTTATAGCTTATCAAAATTGCAAAGTGGGTCATCTTGACCCTACATCTCAAATTGATTTTTTTTTGCTAAAATAATTATTTTTGCAATAAATATGACATATTAATAAATTATCAGAAATGCAGAGAAATTAATTATAATTAATATTCCCTCCGTACGCAGATGGGAATTGAATTAATTACATCTTTGTTATTTTATTTGTATTTTTTTTCCATCTTTTTCATTTTTTTCATTTGATTTTTTCCTCAAATTTGGCGCCCCATTTAACTTGGCATCCTAGGTGACTACCTAGTTTGCCTATATGGACCGTCTGCCTCTGCATACTATATTACCCAAAACAACCCTTCTTGCCATTGTTTGTACCTACTTAAAAACATTTGTCTACCATAGTTATGGAATAGAACAAATAATCTGTATATGTCTTCTTGTTCACCGCTTTATCAATTTACTTTTCTTACTTTATTCTTAATTTATTCTTTATGCTATATGCAGCATCCATGCATTTTTCAATTAACCCCCCCCTAAAAAATTAAAAAAGAGGAAACTGACCTTCTTTCCTGTAGAATTCTCCTGCCAGTGAAATTCTTCTTAATCTCACTGGATAGTCTCAAAAAATTATATCTTTTCCAGTATCAGTATCACTCAAATCTCTCTTGGCTGCTCAATGCAAACATTACTCACACTGTACAACTGTTTCTGTATTTACTGTAACTTTAGCGTGTTTATATATATATATATATATATATATATACATATAAATAATTTAAATCCATTTTTTAATCTACAGATAGATGGTTGTGACACTCTACCCTTACGTTCACCATTTTTATAAAACTATTAATTTTGTTTACAAAGTATGCCTTGTGAGATATCATTTGAAAACTCGTCATTCACTGGTCATTATTGTCCTGGTAGAATATGTGTGACAACATTGTATGTAGAGTTATGAGATTCTACTGTATGATGTTACTAAAGCACATTCCAATTGGGACAGCAGCCCAAACCAGTTTGTCAGAGACACAAGGCTAGTCAGCACCACTGCGAGGTGTCATCAAAATCAGATAGACTTACCACTTGCTTAAGTGGTCATTCTTTGGCAGGAAGAAAGGTGTAGGCAAGAAATTTACATATTGGCAAATAAATGCTGGGGGTTCCCATCCAAAACAGACTTGCTGTCACCTGAACTGCAAGCTGTTTTAAGCCAGTTTACAAGCTCCTGCTGAGGAGTAGGGTGTGGGGCTTGACCCGCTCCAGCACTCCAGCAGGGGACCAGGGTCAGGGGCCACACCACATGGCTCCTGGAAGCCGCTACATGGCCCTGCTCTGGCTCTTATGCGCTCCAATGGCCCCCTCTGGCACTCCAGTGGGAGCTGTGAGGCAGTGCCTGCGGACAGGGCAGAATGCAGAACCACCTGGATGCTCCAACAGATAGGAGCTGGAGAAGGGACATGCCACTGCATCTGGGAGCCACTTGAGGTAAGCGCCGCTGGGAGCCTGCACCCCTGAGCCTCTCCCCGCACCTCAACCCCCTGCCCCAGCCCTGATCCCCCTCCTGCCTTCCAAACCCCTCAATCCCAGCCTGAAGCACCCTCTTGCACCTCAAACCTCTCATCCCCAGCCCCACCCCAGAGTGACAACATTATTTAAATCAGTACATTCAAAATAAAGTAGGATAGCAGAGTTACAAACTGACTGGTCAACCACACAATTCATTTGGAACCAGAAGTATGTAATCAGGCGGCAGCAGCAGAGAGGGGGAAAAAAAAAGCAACTACAGTACAAATAAATGTCAACTACTAAAAATATAAATGGAAAGTTTAAAAAAACTGACAAAGTAAAGAAGCTGCTTCTGTGCTTGTTTCATTTAAATTAAGACGTTAAAAGCAGCATTTTTCTTCTGCATAGTAATGTTTCAAAGCTGTCAATGTTCAGTTGTAAGCTTTTGAAAGAACAACCATAATGTTTTGTTACCATCACACTCCACAGAAAGTTAGAAACAAATGACATTTAGGGCATGTCTACACTTACCTTTGGAGTGATCAATCCAGCGGGAGTCGATTTATCGGTCTAGTGAAGACGCGATAAATCGACTGTCAAGTGCTCTCCCGTCGACTCCGGTACTCCACCAGAGTGAAAAGCACAGGTGGAGTGAACGGGGGAGCATCATCAGTTGACTTACCACAGTAAAGACACCATGGTAAGTAGATCTTAATACATCGACTTCAGCTACATTATTCATGTAGCTGAAGTTGCGTAACTTAGATCGATTTCACACACACACCCAGTGTAGACCAGGCCTTAAACTGAAATCCAACACTTTTCTTACTATTTTGACTTGATTTGTGCAGTTTATAAAAAATGCTTTAAGCCACTTTTAAGATACAATTTACGAAGTTAAACTCTGCGTTAGTTAACCTTGTAGAGAAGAAAACTATCACTTTCAACTTAAACTGTTCTCTAGAATAGCTTTGACAGTATATTGATATTCTGTTTCCTATTTTCATTTCCACAGAACATAAACATAGAGGAGATTTTCATGGTTACCAACATTAGGCCACTATTGTGTTGTATTTGTTGTCTTGGTTTATTTAGTCATTTGCTCTCTACCAGCATCTGCAAGATGACATCTCCTTGATGAACTCTGGGGAAGACAGTGTTTGGGAATGAGGCTGAAGCATCCACTGAATGTTAATAACTGATCCTGTACAGTACTTAGCATCTTTCCTGGCTGGTAAAGGCAGGAAATAGTCTTACCCAGGAAATAGTCCCACCCTTGCCTTTTATAACTATGTATGTGGCAGTACATTGACTAAGACCTTCTTAGCTATCTCAAACCTACCTTCTGGGGGAAAGAGGGGAACAACATTACTGAGTGGATAGCTACTGGTTTATTGGCTTTTCTTATATCTTTCATTCAGACTTTAACCCAGCTCATGGGATGCCAACAACCCTTGTTATGTCTGGAGGAGTATGGAACGTGTGATGTTTCATTTCATATTCTTTATGAAAATATGCTTATGATATGAATGACATAACTGAGATATACTTTAAGCATGGTGGCTCATATGACACATAATTGGAAAGTTTATGATTTACTGAATGATTATCCAATTTGTATGCCTGTATCATTTCTGTATCTGAAGTTAGGAATATTAACTGTGTCTAGATTTCAAATGTGTTACTTTGGGTGTCACTCCCAACCAGCACTTCAGGTACAACAATGGAAAAGCCAGACCAGACTAATGGATCATGAACAGAGACAATGGACTGTGAAAGAGCTTAATCTTCCTGTGGCCCCTGGATATAGCCTACAAGCAATGGCTGCCACAGCCATGAAGAGACATGGGTCCGAGTCACCTAGTACTGAATACTTCTCTTCCCCTTTTGGAATGACAGTGGTTTTCCACTAGGAGACAAAGGGTTCCTGCCTTACACAAGCGCTATATAAGGCAGGGGAGTGACATCATCATGGTTCTCCTCTGCCTCCCCACCCTAAGAGACACTGAAAAAAGATCTGCGGGGAGAAGGGTTGAGCCCAAGCTGGAAAGGCATCTAGCTTGTGAGTACTGTAATACCTGAGGTCTCAAGAGGGAGACCAGTGCAGTTGCCTTTCAAGATTTTCTGTAATCTGCCTGAAACAACATCTAGGGTGAGAAATACTATTTGTAACCAATTTCTTTAATGAAACTAGCTTAGTCTGCATGTTTGGTTTCATTTAGAATCATAGAATTATTAGGGTTGGAAAAGACCTCAGGAGGTCGTCTAGTCCAATCCCCTGCTCAAAGCAGGACCAACACCAACTAAATCATCCCAGCCAGGGCTTTGTCAAGCTAGGCCTTAAAAACATCTGCGGGTGGAGATTCCACCAGCTCTGTGGGTAACCCATTCCAGTGCTTCACCACCCTACTAGTGAAATAGTTTCCTAACATCCAACCCAGACCTCTCCCCCGCAGCTTGAGACCATTGCTTCATTCTGTCATCTGCCACCGCTAAGAACAGTCTAGTTCCATTCTCTTTGAAACTGCCCTTCAGGTAGTTGAAGGCTGCTACCAAATTCCCCCTCACTCTCCTCTTGTGCAGACTAAATAACCCCAGTTCCCTCAGCCTCTCCGCGTAAGTCATGTGCCCCAGCCCCCTAATCATTTTTGTTCCCCTCCGCTGGACTCTCTCCAATTTGTCCACATCACTTCTGTGTGGGGGGAGGGAGAGGGAGAGAGAAGGGAAAGAGACCAAAACTGGACACAGTACTCCAAGTGTGACCTCACCAGTGCCAAATAGAGGGAATAATCACTTCCCTCAATCTGCTGGCAGTGCTCCTACAAATATAAACCAATATGCCGTTGGCCTCCTTAGCAACAAGGGTACACTGTTGACTCATATATCCAGCTTCTCATCCACTGTAATTTGCTTAGTAATCTGCTTTGTTCCGTCTGTTATCTCTTATATTCACTTAAAATCCACATTTGGTAGTTAATACACTTATTTCTTGTTTATAAGAAGAATGCATTCCAGTTTATGCAATTTCTAACTGTGGGGGCAAGAAGTGTGTATAACTCTCTTCACATTGAGGAAGAAGGTGGATTTTTATGAGCTTGCGCTGTGCAGATTTTTCTATACAGTGCAAGACAGTATTATTTTGGGTTTGTCTCCCAAAAAGGGGTGTGCACGTGAGTAATGAGGGAGTCCTCTCACACAAAGCTGACTTAAGTCTGTGTCTGCAGCAGGGTGTGGCCCTGTGTGTGTGTGTGCTGCAAGAGGCCGGAGACCCTAATTCAGCAAAGCAGCCAGAGGGAACCCAGAGTGATTCAGCAGGGGTGGCTCAGTGAAACCCCAGTATATCAGGTGGCATCCCAGAAGCAGGGGGTCCAACCCATCACAGAGCAAATGAAGTTTTTGGAAAGCATAGGAAAGAGTATTTTACCCAGGAAATGTGCACTATATTTCTAACCCAGGCTGAAAATTTGAGGGATGCCATTGTTAAAATGTTTGCCAACACACTGCTGCCAAACAGCCAGCTGCGAAAGTTAAAACAAATCTATATATCCAAGTAACAAAGAAGGATCTAATTTAAATCTACTGAAGCCAGTTAATGCCTTAATTCCATCCTTATCACATACCTCATTGTGTCTGGACATTACTGACTTCACTAACATCTGAAACTATAAGTCATACATGCTGCAATAAATAGATTAAAAAAGCCGCATAATAAAATCAAACTTCATTCCATATTTATTAGTGTAGTAAATTGCTGTTCTTCTAACCTAGTGAAAACTAGTTTTTGTTGACAAATGTATCAGCTGAGTCTCATGGGTATAAAAGCACCATTAAATGCACTTTCTTTTCACGCACATCTAAAATAAAAATGATTTTAAATTAAACATTTCTGAGCATAGAATTCAGGTTTCAGATTTAAGTTTTACCTTGTGCCCTGAAATAATTACGCACAACACTGCTCATGTACAATGATTGGAGAATAATTGCATTGTAATCAGCAGCAAACAGCATATTTACTCTCTCTCCTTTCCTTTCAGCGGCTACTTTATTTCAGAATTTGCTTGTTGGAGTTGGCATGGTAAAGATAAAAAGCAGAACTCACATGGAGCAGCTTTGCTTTCTTCGTGTCTGGAACAGACACTTCTCAGAAGGTTTGATCCCATTTCCTCTGACACACACCTTTCAGAAGATGAGTACAGTCTCCCCTACCCAACAATGTAAAGGTTGAGGGGAGGGTATTCCATAATCCTACTAGATGCTTTCGCATGCAGCCCTATTTGAATTAGGTCAAAGCATGTAATTAAGTATTTTTACTCCTGTTTAACTGAGCCCAGGAGCCAACCCACAGCCTCAGAAACAGCTTGACATTACATTATCAGAAGCCTGTTTCTCCTTTACAAAGTCTCTTTGAGGCATGTCTGTAAAGGTGGGCAGAACTTTCACGAGCTTGTGAGGTGCAATTTGTTGCCAGGATCTTGATCTCAGTTCATGAGACAGAAGTCCATACAAAAAGCAGCAGGCTTTAGTGTGTTTTGAGAATGACTGAGATGTAGCCCTCTTTCAAAAAGACAAGTTTGCTTGCATTCATTACCCCAGACAGGGAAAAACCAATTATTCTTTAAAATGTTATAACATTCTATGCAGAAACTATTGGTGCCCAGAGATTTCACAGCATGCAAACTTTTAATTGCTATCCCTTCCTCTTGGCAGATGAGGGCATGTGGAATATTTTATGTCTTGTGAACTTCATTTGGGAATATCTGAGCTTGTGAAATAGAATGGGATTCCAAAGATAAACACTGAGTATATATGATGCTCTAATGTAACTTTTAGAAGCAGGTTTATTGTGAACATACTCGGAGCATCTTTTAGTATGCTTTAGGGACACTGTGCTGCATAGGCAATATACAACAAGACTAAAAAGGATGAGGAGCTGATCTATTTTTAAGTATGACTTCAGTCTGTGTGCTCCAGTGGCATGACTGGGATTTTTTATTTGGGTTATGTTATTTTCCTATAAAATATGTCAATTTCTGGAATAAATGTGAATGTTCCTGAATACAGTGATGGTATTTGAAAATTTGATTAGTGTCACAGCGTCCACACTCAATGGCTATTGCCCCCATTGTGTTAGGCACTGTACAAGTGAAGCGACACTCCTTGCCCCAACGAACTCATACACACTTTTATATTGACAAACACACAACACATTTCTTCTTTTTAATCTTAGCCAAGCACTGGGGAGAGAAAGCTACTTTCCTACAATTCTTTTGGTAAGTGGATGATCTGTATCTATCATTCATATTTACTGGTCTGCTTTACTTCCCTATATAGCCTATCTTCTTGCTATAAGGAGCAGGGGCATGTGGCCTACATGGTCAGTCCTCCCCCATACACAACTTCTACTGAAGCTAATGGAAACACAGCAGGGGGGCCTCTTATTGTAGTAGCTGCCTTGACTGGTAACGCAAGCACCTACACAGGACAGCAGCTGTCTGGGTGAGCAGCATCATGCCCCGATCCAGCCACAAGAGGGTTGAAAGTATTTTCTACCAAGGAAGAGCCAGACTTCACTCCTTATACTGAATCCCACTTCAAGTTCTCTCTAAAGGATTGCAGTGTAGTACACCTCAGCTTGATGCCAGGGAACTGGAGCCACTGCAGTCTACTGTGCAATTAGAGTTCAGACTGGTTCTGTTCCTGTGTAGTGCCATGATTTTAGTTACACTGTCAGGGACCACTGCAAAAAATGTTTATCTGAGTTGGTGACATTACAATCTATTCCATGCAAGACAAAAAGGAGAGACACTCCACATTTCACAAGAAGGAGAGAGAGGAAAAACAGAACTAAGCCATAAGGGGAAAAGACCTAGGCCCAGAACATTTTTTCGTCACTTAAAAATAAAGATGATATGACTCATTAAAGGTTAATTCAAATTTAAGACAACATCTTCTGTAAATTTTGATATATTTGTCCATTTATTTATTTATCATGGGTGAATTTGTGGCTTTGCAACAAGCCCTGAGCAAGGGGGAATCACATAAATCAGATTTTGACTCTACTGTAATCAGCTTCCCAGTCCCTCTGTTGTACAGGGAGAGTGAGGGAGTGAATGTAAGAATTATAACATATCATGGACTAATTCCTCCAGAGTACCAGCCACTGTGCCCTGGCTCTGAAGAGATTGCTTTCCTCCATGCTGCTACCCACTCTGTACCCAGAACTCCCCTTGAGCATTTGGCCCCAAACTGCCCCTATTCTTCTATAGCTAATATTAGTGTCATTCCAACAATTTAGACAAGATAGAACAACTGAGGCAACACAGAACAATTCTATCCCATTAGGAAAGATATTTTCAACAGAGTTCTAGAAAAAGCTGCACTTGCACCAGAATGAGACAATTACTAGGAAATAATTCCTTGTAGTTGGATTCACAGGCTATGACAGAACTCAGCATTTCTTCCCCCTCTTTGATGTCTCACCTCTCTAGCTTGTGCATTGCTGAAATAAAATATTTATTTCCATAGCCTCAGAAGAGATGAACCATAGTCCAGTAGCAACTTGTAGTGTAATCTTCTAGCAAGGAAACTTTTTGCACTTTAGAAAGCTTAGAGGGGGGGAAGTACACTCTTAAAAGCCTGTGCTGTGACCAATGGACTCTTATTAGGCTTGTCTTTTAACTGAAGTGGTGGGCTACGAAATAACCTACAATCCTTAAAGACTTTTCTTGGTTAACAAATGGGTCTAAAAATATTTACTAAATAAGGTTCAGCCCTTACAATACCCCTCATCTCCTCCCGTCCTGAACCAAAGGAGCAGATTATCTTAACAGGCAGTATAGCAATTTTTAAATCACCCCTTAGTTTTAAATACGAGCACAAGAACTGTCATGTCACATCAGACAATAGTCCTTCTAGTCCACTATCCTCTCTAACAGCAGCTAGTACCAAATGATCCAGGAAAAGATGGGGGAAAATTCCATACCAGACTCTTCTATAATAAACTACCATCGAGGAAGTCTCCTCCTTGCCATAGGCTGTAGGCGGTTGGATTATAGCCTAGTAAAACAAATATTTTGAAGCACACGGTCACAGTTATGAGGCTAGCTGCACCCGTTTTCCCTTTCTAGTCTCTGAGGGTACATCTGCCCTGCAAAATTAAGTAATTGTAGTGTAAGTAGGCATGTCTGCTCTAGCTTTAATCTAGCCAGCATGGGTAACAATAGCAAAGAAGATGCAATGGCACAGACCCTGCTAACAATCTGAGTACATAGACAGTATCCCTGGGGGCCTTGTACAGCAGAGGAATTGGGTGGCTAGCCTGCAGTGAAGCTCATGCTGCCATATCTTCACCATTATTGTTACCAGTGCGAGCTATCGTGACCCACAGATCCCTTGCTGCCAACTGGCAGAGGGCGCAGGGGGTATGTAGGGTTTTACAGGGATCCCCTGGGTTGGATATATGCAAAATATCAGAGGGGTGGCCATGTTAGTCTGTATCCTCAAAAACGAGGAGGCTGGTGGCACCTTAAAAGACTTACAGATTTAGTTGGGCATAAGCTTTCATGGGTAAAATCCCCACTTCTTCATATGCATGGAGTGAAAATTACTGATACAGACTGCTTGCATGTGTAATTTTCACTCCATGCATCTGAAGTGGGTTTTTTACGCACGAAAGCTTATGCCCAAATAAATCTGTTAGTGTTTAAGGTGCCACCGGACTCCTTGTTGTTTATGTGCAAAATAGTTCAAAGTGTGGCATCTGTGGGGTCTACTGAGAGCCAGTATACCACTGGTCATTATAATCAGTGCAAAATGTATGCACAGATAATATTTAAGGAGTTGTGCATCTGTCATAGGGTGTCCCTTGGAGAGTCCTTTCAGACCCTTACCACAGACCACGACCACTCCATGTCTCCTTCAGCACCACTGTGCTTTATTATATTCTTTCAGCACACCATAGCTTGTAGTGTTATTCACATTCCATATCCAGCTTCCCCACTTGCTTCTAGGAAAGGGAACAGAACACCAGTTAACCCTCTGCCTTCCTTTGGATTTCCACTCTCTAGGGCTTACTTCCTATCATTCACATCATCCCACCTGTTGGGGTTGCTTCTCCTTCAATTAGCCCTTCAGGTAAAGCTCTGCTCAGTTAATTGACGCCCTCTGTCACCAACCTGTCTACCAGTTAGGTCCAATTTATATATATTGGTAGGTATTGAGAGTGACACAGGGTTGAGTTAGCTCATGAGTCAGTATACTGTGTTACAGTATCTATACTAAAAAATATGTTCTTAAGGTCTTAGAGTTAAGGCAGGTCGCCAGAAGGTGATACACACCTCACAAATGTACCTTTCAAGTGAGAGGTAACAGACACTTGCGTCTCTGTTCAGTCATTTGTATATTGTATGCCTCACAGTATATGCCTATTTGCGTAATCAACCACAGGCAAAGTAAGAGACTGCAAAAATCTACAAGAAAGAAAATCTACAAGCTGAAACAAACAGCAGGATAGTGAGATCCTGTTTATGAATAAAGATGAAGGATTGTTCTGATGTATCTTGGGGAGCAAAGATCCATTCTGGGTCATTCACCAAGGAGGCAAGCTGACAGTGGGCTTGTCTCATGAAAGGAGAGTCACAGGCAACCTGGGAGTGGAGTATTGCAATGATTTTGGGAGAGCAATACAAGACATGAAAACATCTAGTTAATTAAACCTAAGCTCTAGAATGTGTTATGGTTTTTATAAATATTTTTTTATTTGCAATACTTTGTGCTATTACTTGAATCTCTATGTTTTGTTAACTAAGCATTAGGATTGGCGATTAATCGCAGTTAACTCATGATTAATCCCAAAAAATGAATAACGATTAATTGAACTGTTAAACAATAGAATATCAATTGAAATTTATTAAATATTTTGGATGTTTTCTACATTTTCAAATATATTGATTTCTATTACAATACAGAATACAAAGCGTACACTGCTCACATTATATTATTTTTTGATCATTTTTACAGTGCAAATATTTGTAAACAACATAAAATAGAATTTTTCAATTTTTACCTCATACAAAGTACTGTCGTGCAACTCTTTATTGTGAGTATATTATACACATGTGGGATTTTTTTGTTTTGTTACTAAACTACACTCAAAACAAAACATGTAAAACTTTAGAGGCTACAAGATCCATCAGTCCTATTCTTGTCAGTACAATCACTAAGACAAACAAGTTTGTTATATTTGCAGGAGATAATGCTTGCCGCTTGGTTTACAATGTCAATTGAAAGTGAGAACAGGCATGTGTAGCCAGCGTCGCAAGATATCTTACATGCTAGATGCCTAAAAATTCATATGCCCCTTCATGCTTCAGCCACCACTGGCAGAGGACATGTTCATGCTAATGATGCTCATTAAAAAAATAATGCGTTAATTAAATTTGTGACTGAACTCCTTGGGAGAGAAATTGTGTGTCTCCTGTTCTGTTTTGCCTGCATTTCCTGCCATATATTCATGTTATAGCGTCTCGGATGATGACCTGGCACATGTTCGTTTAAGAACACTTTACAGCAGATTGACAAAAGCAAAAAGCTACAATGTGAGATTCTAAGAATAGCTACAGCACTCAACCAAGGTTTAAGATCTGAAGTGCCATCCAAAATCTGAGAGGGACAAGGTGTGGAGCAATGCTTCAGAATCTTAAAAGAGCAACACTCCAATGCAGAAACTACAGAATCCGAAGATCAAAAACAAAAATCAACCTTTGCTGGTGGGCATCTGACTCAGATAACGGAAATGAACATGCATCAGTCCACACTTGCTTGGATTGTTATCGAGCAGAACTCATCAGTATGGAAGCATGTCCTCTCGAATGGTGGTTGAAACATGAAGGGACTATGAATCTTAGGACATCTGCGTGGTAAATAATTTGCAACGCTGGCTAACAGTGCCATGAGAACACCTGTTCCACGGTCAGTTGAGATGGTAAACAAGACGGGCAGCATTATCTCCTGCAAATGTAAACAAACTTGTTTGTCTACACAATGGCTGAGAGTAGGACTGAGTGGACTCGAAGGCTCTAAATTTACATTGTTTATTTTGAATGCAGTTTTTTTGTACATAATCTCCATTTGTAAGTTCAGCTTTCATGATAAACAAACTGCACTACAGTACTTATATTAGGTGAACTGAACAAAATGCTATTTCTTTGTTTTTACATGGCAATATTTGTAATAAAAAATAAAGTGAGCACTATATATTTGTATTCTGTGTTGTAACTGACAATCATATATTGAAAATAGAAAACATCCAAAATATTTAAATAAATGGTATTCTATTATTGTTTAACAGCGCAATTATCACATGATAATTTTTATCGCTTGACAGCCCTACTAAACATACTAATTTCACTATAAACATATCGTAAGTGCTGTGTATTAGGCAGAGTGGTGATCTGAGTGGACTGATTATTTGGAAGCAGTGAAACTGTGAATAAAGCAAGTGTCCTTGGAACAGGGGCTGACACTCAGCGAGGCTAACGCTGTAGATAAACGTGTGGCCTCGGCGAGGCCAGAAAGTGAGCTTTAGTTGTCCATACCAAGTGCTAGGGAGATGACCCTCGAGGCACAGACTCACACTTAAGGGCAGGTGCATAGTGAGGTATCTCACAGCCCGGTGTACCCCTATGAAGGATCACAGCTAATTAAAATTATACAGCTATGCTTACCTGGAGACAATTACCACTTGATTTGAGGTATACGCCAACACCCTCTCCTGAGTGCAGCCACTTCTGCATTGGGCCTGCTTGTATTTGACCCGTCACCTGCAGCGGTGGAATCTCATTATGTCTTCTCACTCAGACATTTACATCCTGCACACCTGATGGTTCAGGCACCTATATTTCCTCCTTCAGCAAGGGATCACTGTGATCAGTACCTTCTTAACGAATGACAGTAGTTCTATGTAACAAGCATTGAGGAAAAAACCCAAAAATTAAAACAAACCCCTTAGGCATATTAACTTATGTTCACTAGCAGTCAAGGAGAATAGACGTTTCCATCGTAGTTAAAGGACAGGGCAGAATTTATAGATCCTTAGAAAGCCATGTCCTCCTGAAGTCTCTGTAGCCTTATTTCTCTGCATTCAAACTGATTGGAAGTGCTTACCAAAAGAGCAACTAACGAGCCATTGAGGCTATTCACTCTAGCTCTGTCCTTGGACCCTTTACGGTGGTGAAGCTGTTAGGTTGACTATTCAAAAGGGTCTTCTCTCCCTAGGTGGTATTTCGCACCCAATGTTTATGGTGTCAGCATATATACACGGGGTTGTATTGCAGTGCAGTTGTAGTCATGTCACGTCCAGTATTAGAGAGACAAAGTGCGGTGAGGTAATTGGAAGCTTGTTTGTCACAGCAGAAGTTGGTACAATAAGTTATTACCTCACTTCACCTTGTTGCTTAATACTTATTACAGGTGACAAAATAAGTAACAGTAATTACTAAAGAGCACCCCTGCATTTGTCACACACACCAAGTAATCCACACACTATTGTGCCATAAACAGTTAAAATCATTACTGAATAGCATTCCTGTTAAAGAGACCTGCCGCCTAAGTACATATCCAAAAAATTCTCCCTAGTTTTTTATGTCTCATATCTTTCAAGTGTGATTCCACTCTGAATATTAACTGTGTAAAAATGGCATCATGAGATTCCATATCTGAGTCAACTTCCAGATCAAATTCGTCAGCGTGCAAGTAAGAAGAATGCTTTAGTAAATTTCAGGCCTGAACTCCCTCCTCCCCGCCCCCCGCTGTGTTATTTCTTACTTGTGATTAAACACCAGATTCCGTAACTCAAATTACACCTGTGCAATGCAGCTGTCTTCTAATTCCACAGAATTTGCCCCTGGAACACTCATGCCCAAGCCAGAGCACAACAGAGCGCTCTCTCAATGGTGTACTAGATTCATAGCACCAATGCAAATAAAAAAAAAAAATAGTAAAAACGTTGTAGCTATAGAAAGCAGATTGGACTCTGAATACATACAGGGAGCAGATTTGTGATTGACTAAGGGGAGGGGAATTAGCACAAAATCATGTTTCAGAACAGAACTGTTTAAAAAGAAATGTATTATTCACAAAGGCCTAGGTCTTGGGCGGTGCTGAAGAATGGATTACCCATGGAAGAATATATTTACCTCTCAAAATTTGGCTTAATGCAACAGTCACAAGCCAGTGTAAGTGCTTTCATAAACTTGGCTACAATCATACAAATGACACTGCTGCATGGTAAATAACTGTCAAAAAGAATATTTAACTCAGTCATAACATCTCCTCACAAGTGATACTGACAGCCTTCTAGAGACTTTGGATTAAATCTTGACTCCCTTGAAGTCAGTAGCAAAACTCATATTGACTTCAGTGAGTCCAGGATTTCATCACCTCCTCATCCACACATGCCTCCTTCAACTGTTATTCAGTTCTTAAACCTGCTCATTGTAAACATATCCCTTATGTGCCATCAATGGAAAATTGAGAAAAACCAACTGCCCTCCAAAACTCTCTTGTGGAATAAAAGAAATTTGATTGCACTTGTGCTCGTTTCATTTAACCTTTCTCATTTTACACCATGGCTACCATCAGTTAGACTCCAGGGATGGAATTGCCAGTAAAGAAGAGGTATTCAGTAGTCACCGGTGCCTCAGCCATGTTGTCTAACCCTGTTCAGAACATGTCTGGATGATACAGTGAATGAAAGGCTGGAACTTTATTTTATTTGCTCTAGTACTCCCACTGATTGAACTGGACAGGGGGCAGCACTGGAGGGAATTCTTTAGGGAAAAGTACATAAGAAAGAAGGGCCCTTTATCACAGCAAATATCAAAGCAGCAAGGTTAGTCACATACTTTTCTTTACTCTTCTTTGTTTTACATTAAAGTACTTTGTCATTGTCATAGTATAATTGCTCAATCTGAACCTTAAGAGTTCAAATATGAGGTACTAGCATAAACTTCTCTAAGCTTAATTACCAGCTTAGGTCTGATAGCGCTGCCACCAGCCATAATTTCCAGTGTTTGGCTCACTCTAGTCTCCCCAAAACCTTCCCTGGGGAACCCCCAAGACTCAGATGCCCTGAGTCTACAACAAAGGGAAATAACCCACTTCCCTCTCTTTACCTCCCCAGCTTCTCCCGCTTCAATTCCTTGAAAGCACAAACCCAGATTAGATAAGAGTCTCTCCCCCTCCACCCAGAGGCTATGCAGATTCAAAACTAAGTCAAGCTAACACAGAGAGAGTTTCCCCTATCTTCGTTCCTTAGCCTTAACCAGAGAAAAACTCAAACAGGCTTAAAAAGAAAGCTTTATATAACAAAAAAGAAAGAAAAAGATCATAAAAATTATTCTCTGTATCAAGCGGTGACAATAATACAACGGGTCAATTTTCTTAAAAGAAAAATGAAATAAACAGACCTATAAATTCAAAAAGAGATACAAATTTAAACATTCCAGCAACTGCACCACATGTAAATACCAAAAAAGACAGTAAGAACAGCCTATTGTTCTGCCTTCTCCTGTACTCACAACTTTGAAACTGAAGATTAGAAGCTGAAGATAGAAAGATCCCCTCGTCATAGCTTGAGAGCCAGACCCCGACAAAAGGAACCAAGACCCAAACATTCCCGTCCCTGAGCTTTGAAAAATCGGTTTCCTGATTTGCTCCTCTAGGAGTATAGTTTGTGGTTCTCTTTGGTTAACCTTTTTACAGGTAAAGAAACATTACCATAGCTTATCTGTTTATTACGTCATACAAGCAACGTGTACGGGAGCCCCTCTGACTTACAACTCAATCTGTTAGGAACGAATTGTCATTAGATTGAAATGTACGTTGAAACCGCTTTTTCATAGGTCATATGGTTATAAAGGTAGATTGGTTCCTGAACAAGCACTGATACAACTATTTTCACAATAACCAGATTTTTTAACTAATGAATAATATAGCATGACTAATGTGCACAGTCATGTATTATTGGTAAACAGCAATTCAAGCAAACATATAATCATATTGCTTTGACTTTCTAGGACTTTTTGAAGGGCTCTTGGCTGGGGCTTCTCTTGGAGTCTTAACGGTCAGGAGTTTGGACGATTGTTTCTCTTCTCTTGTAATTCCTTTAGCAGCTGTACACGTTGGATATGCCCTATCGCAGATACATGCATTCAATGTTGGGGTGTTGTTCCTCAAAAGGGACATGACAGCTTCCAATGTTTGAAGCTACCTCAGCCAACACTTTTTGTCATCAAGGACCTTATGTTATGAATGGCCCTAGCTTTAAATGCAATAACCAGGCTCCTCTTGCATTAAATGGTCATGAGCAGAACTCTCCTCGGCCTGAGCAATGATCCACAAGCTGACTTGTTATCACAGTTGATGCATTAGGAGCTTGAGCCCTTGAATGTTCCTGAATTTCTACCTTGGTTGAAAAGCAGTAACGACAGTCCTGTGGCACCTATATAGACTAACAACATTTGAGCATGAGCTTTCGTGGGTGAATACCCACTTCGTCGGATGCACCCACGAAAGCTCATCCTCCAATACGTCTGTTAGTCTATAAGGCGCCACAGGACTCTTTGCTGCTTTTACAGATCCAGACTAACACGGCTACCCCTCTGATACTTAATTCTAACCTTGTTTTTCAGGATGGTCACAATAGTTTGGGGAATATCCAAAGCTCTGCTTATTTCACTTGCTGTCTCCCCTTTTCCAGATCTCTTAATGACGTCCATTTTTGTTTCAACAGTAATTGTTCTGGGTTTCTTAGAAGAAGAAACATCATCTGTACTAGATTTACACTTTTCTGCCATTTTTTTTAAAAAAAATTAGAATCACAAAGACCATCAACTGAGCATCTTAAGTCGACTGGGCAGCAAGGCAGGCAGCTGCTCAGACTGCCGGCAACATACTACACAGAATTGGGCTTGCTTTTTACAGAGTTGCTTGTAAATAACTTTGTTGTTGAGTTATAATGAATGGAGCTGGAAGTGGGTCCCTTGCAGTTGCTTGTCTGATTGGCTTCAATGGCTAGGATAGCTTGTTGCCGGGTAGCCTTGCCACTTGTTTTTGATTGGCTGAGTCCAGGGCCGAGAGCCAATCAGAAAACTTTAACAGTGAAATCAGCGATTGGCTGAGACTCAGCATGTGACGTGTGTTTTCCCTGCCGGCTTTCCTCCTCAGGGCGAAACAAGCATCGTAGGGGCGAAATGGGCAGTCAACTGAAAAGTGTCGTAAGTGGCGTCTGACGCAACGAGGCGTCGTAAGTCGAGGAATCCCTCTATAGACAAATTGGACAAGCATTATCCAGACTCAGCAGAATTTAACAATTGCTTAACAGAAACCTGATGTTGATTGAACTGAGTAAAAGTACAAATAACTCCATCATCTGGTTTAATAAAAATGATCACGACTAGTCTGCATGTTCCACGCAAATAGAAAAAGATGCCTCATGTCCCAGGAGGAAGATATTTCTCATAACAGGGAGAACTTCGGGTTTGTTACCTGATAGTAAAAGAGCTCTCTGATAGCAGTGATGGGGAGAAGAGTGCAGTACAGCACAAGAACCCAAGAAGGATAATGAAACTACCATTTGAGTTCTCTGTAGCCAGAACTTTCATGATACAAGTTCTTTTTCACTTAAAATTCTCTTTAAGTCCCACACCAACTAAATAACGTCTACTAATATGAAGTAGAATACATACATGCAACTCTGGGACAGAAGTCTTTGCTGCACTGATCTAGAGTCTCAGAAAAATCTAAGATTGTGATGTCAATAACAAGCATGACACGGCAATCAAGTAATGAGCAAGATCAGATATGGTAAGCAGATCAAATATGTAGATGGATAGACAGAAGCTCAAACTCAGTGAAAAAATATTTGCAGTAATTTGTGAAGTAAATTAAAGTAAAAACAAGGAAGCAGGATTTTACCTCATTAATGTTATAGTATTACAATAATAGCAGTATCTCTGATATTGGCTAGTTTTGTCACTCCTGTGTTATTCAAGTGAAGCTAGCGGAAATGGTACATGAACAAATTATTGATTAGCTTAGTCATTTTTCCCAAGGAGTTTTTTTTTTTTTAAATACAGCATTGCACACAGGAGAATATAAACTTTGCTTCATAAAATGGAATAGAGACTAATCTCACCAGACATAGTTTGCACTAACATACCCTTCGCTCTTGCACCCGAGGGATTCATGATTTGTATTACGCTGCCCAACAAATCAGAGTACAACTGCACTCCTTTAAATGTACTGAATCAGTATGAAACAAAGATTTTATTGAAAAAACAACGAGGAGTCTGGTGGCACCTTAAAGACAAACAGAATTATTTGGGCATAAGCTTTCGTGAGTAAAAAAAACTCACTTCTGCATCATTGTTTTTGTGGATACAGACTAACACCCCTCTGATACTTGGCACCATGCAAGATTTTACTGCCATGCACATCTAAGAGCAAAGCCATTGCTACAGTTAGTTAGTGTGCAGGGCAATATAAAAAGAAAGGTTTAGTACGTACTAGAAACAGAAAACAAGATTAGAATTGAGATTTCTGCCATGTTCTCTTCCCTCCCCCTCCAAACTAGGTTGTTTTTAATCACATGCAAAAGAAAGTCTCACAGCTAGAGAGCCAACTCTAATATTATTTTCTTCTTCCAGTGCGTATGTAAAACTCCCCCACCATATTCTTCATAAATCTTTTGAAACATGATATGACATCTTATGATACATGAATAATAGAAGTTTTACATAAGGAAATACAAAATAAAGTCTTAAGACAGTTCTGTCTTTTACCATCAGCTAAGATGAACTCAATAGGCAAACAACTTTGACAAAGTTATGTAAAAAGTTGTCATTGAAACAAGTTGTATAAAGATATTACAGTGATAAGGGCTGCCAAAATCCTTATAAATAATAGTTGTGTAATGTATGGTCTTGAGTTCTAAAGACTCAAAAGTTTGTTTCCTGTTAGAATACCACACATAGCCATCTACTATAAAAATGAAGGGATCTATTCTGCCAGTATGCAAGCTTATAGTTGCCATGCACTTTGCATGGACATGATCAACTTGCATTTTGGAAATTCAATTTCTAAAGAGAGCATCTGTTAAATAGTATGGTTTTTTTTGTTCTATTATACATACACACACCCCTATCTCATAGAACTGGAAGGGACCCTGAAGGGTCATTGAGTCTAGCCCCTTGCCTTCACTAGCAGGACCAAGTACTGATTTTGCCCCAGATCCCTCAAGGATTGAGCTCACAACCCTAGGTTTAGCAGGCCAATGCTCAAACCACTGAGCTATCCCTCCCCCCTAAAATGTAAAGATTTTAACATATTTTGACGTAATCCTGTTCCATTTATTTTAAAGGGGGTTTAGGTGGGCCTGAAAGCAACATGAAACTGTTGAGTCTCTGGATGCCACCTTAATAAAAATAAATAATACTGAGATTGAGGTATGGGCACATTTCAGATAGAGAACAGACTCCTAAAAGAAGAAACCATTAGCAGATTTTTATTTGGCCAATAACAGCTGAAACAATTCATCATCATCATCTTGACTCAGCCAAAAGGAGTGAGAAGTATTTTGTCCATGTTCAGAATCCACCACCTGCCCACTCATTCTATACCATCCCTTCTTCCAAGGCCTCAGTTGCAATGTTTCCCAGGAAAGAGAGAACTGAATTGGATTAATTGGACAGGATTTCTCAAAGAAGTCATTAACATGTATTCTTGCCATTGCTATGGGAGTGACTGAAAAGAGACAAAGTTGTTCTTTCCTCTCAGATTTACGGAGTACTGATAAATCAGATTGAAATTCAGTTGTAAACATTTAGGGCTTGAGTGGTAAATCAAGAGAATCCTTTCCTTGCCGACCTTCCCTTACAGTTATTAAAGAGGCATAATGTCAAAGTTGGTTGGTCCAAAATTTGATCTCTATCTTCCTCAAATCTATTTGCAAAGTCTATGTAATTCTTCGTATGTGCTGGTTTGTTTAGATAATTATAGAGAAATTTTTAGCAAAACAGTAGCTTTATTCATCTGTATTGTACATTATTTTCCATGATTTTAAATGTGCTAAAAACATATACAAAAGTTAAGGCAGAACCCTTTCTCAGATTTATGCTCACCACAGGGTTCTGTGGCTAACCTCATTTCTGAACAGGAGGAATTGTAATCGTGTTAGAGTCCAAGCATTTAGCTGTTTCAGGCCACATTGCTTTTCAGCTCTGCAGCTTTGTTTCAATTCCCCACTTCCTTCTTCAGGACATTTAGCAGCATTCTAGAACTATCCAAAATCTTCATATAAGCAGTTTCAGTTTCAGCAAGGATTTTATCAAGCTCGTTCCGTGAGGCTGTCTTCTGGGCCAAGCTTTCACAGACACACTCCAATTGCTCAGACAGGATTCGGATTTCATGCTGGAGTTTATTTTTTTCCACTTCTGCTTGCTGGATCTGCTTGTTCAGTTCTTCTCTTTGCATGCATAAGTCTTCAATGCATTTCACCAGCTCATTATTGTAACCCTGCAGAACAGCTCCCTGCTGAGTCATCATCCAGGCTCCACCCTCTCAGTGGACTCTGCGACCACTTTCAGAGTCCTCTCTCAGCAACACTATTCAGCACTTTAATTTAAAAAGGAAAAACAAAACAAAAAAGTCTGTAGCTGGGCTTTTGTGAACAACTCTCCACTAACAAACCAGTACAGGTACAGCTATGGTAAAACAGCATTTTGTTTTTAAAAGAACAAAACAAAACCCAAACCTCCCCAGACTTAAGTTTAACATACCTAAGGATACAACTTCTGTGATGTTTCCAGCCTCTTTCTGTCTAGGGATCAGGGCCAAAATTCAAGATTCCAGAATTTCCATTTACTTACTCAGTGCTTTAGTGAGTTTCTTTTGATAGTTACTGAATGTTTACATATAATGAAGTCTAACCCTTCATTACAGCAAAATTGTCAAAATAATTTTCACTGTAGCTTCCTATTACAACTTTCTTGGAAAAAACAATTCCTTTTGGGCTCAGAATTTCAGTGCTTGGTCCCAAATATAAAACTGTAATCTACAAATATAGTCTTTTCTATGGAGGACAGAAATTTGGTGATTGTCACTAGAAATATTCACTCAAAGTCAAGGATAAAGAAAGACATTTTCTCCATCTAATACTGTACTTAACCACAAGTACTGTACCACCTCCACTCACAGTACTTCCCAGGTCTGCCTATAGTGAGTCCAGCATAAGTTAGGAGCCACCAGCCGGAATGTCCCCAGCCTCCCCTCAATCCCCCGCAACGATTTACCTCTCCCTAGCTGCTCCGGGCATCCAAACTTTGATTTAGTTGGGGATTGGTCCTGCTCTGAGCAGGAGTGGGACTAGATGACCTCCTGAGGGCCCTTCCAACTCTGATATTCTATGATTCTATGAATCAATTCAACACGCTATTTTCAAACGCACGTGGACATGGGTTAGATGAGTATGTTTTGTAATAGGCTAGATAGCTGCCCGCCTCTGCTCTGGAGAGCTGCTTTTCTTCGCGATACCGGGAGCAGTCTGGATGAGTAGGCAGTGTGAGAGTGCTCTGTCTCCACAGAAGAGCCATATCATGAACATTACATGCTTGCTATGGGAACTGACTGCAGGTGCGAGGGTGCCAGGGATGTACCCCAGCCCTATTTGCTCTCCATCCTCTTACTACTAAGTGGAGACGAAGAGAGTGTTCTCTGGGGCTTCAAGCAGTGGCTGCTATGGCACGCTACAAACAGCACCGCCACCAAAAGCCTGGCAATTTGAGAGGGGAAACCCCACTGGGGCGGCTCTTACTATTGCCACCTAACTCCCACAGCAACTATGTCGGTGACAATTCAGGCACTTTCCTAACAGAGACAGGAAAAAAGCCCTAGCCTTCGAGTCTTAAGACTTAAACATCCACTGGGGCTGCTGCGAGACAAACAAGCGCCGCAAAGGGCAGCACAGGGGACACTCGCACATCCATGCAGCCAGGAGCAAGCCTCCCAAAGGGCTGTTTTAACCTTCCCCGTCCCGAGTTTCCTCTCAAGAGACAGGATGTACACAAGATGGTTCCCTTTCTACCCTCCCATTTCTCAGTCGGGCTTGGGGGAGACCCTGTCCCTTGCCATTGCCCCTGCTGTGCTCAGCCTGGACGAAGAGCCTCCCCCACCAGCCGGAAAGCGGTCTGCACTAACTAGTAGCCAGCGCTCTCACCCGAGGCTATCTGCAGCGGAGCACGCCTCTCAGGAGCTCGCCATGCCACCCAAGAGGCGAGGGACTGTTGGCCAATCAGCCAGCCCGGCTCTCCGAACAGCTGCTTTCTCCGAGCGTTCCAACCGGCAGTGGCCGCCGGGCGAGGGGTGAAGGGTCACGGAAATACCCGAGAGCTTCCGAATGCGAAGGAGCTGTCTGCGGCGATAGCCGATGTTTTCCGAAGGCTGGTGGAGGTCGTTACCCGATAGCGGTAGGCTGGTGGCGGAAATAACCGATGTTGTCCGAAGGGGAAGAGTGAGGGCGTTGGACTTGGCGGAAATAGCCGATGTTTCCTGAAGGCACAGCAGCCCAAGAGCACAGGGGCCGAGTGGGAGGGGCGTGCCGAAAACAGCCGAAAACACCCGACGTTAACCGAACAAGGCGTCGCCCGAGTTTCCCGGATGTAGTGGAGGAGCGGCGGCGGCGGTGGTGGGAGCAGCGGGGGGAGGAGGCAGCGGCGGAGGAGTCTGTGCTGCTCAGTGTCTCAGCGTGTGCGGGGCCGAGCTGTGGCGTCTCCCCTTTCGCTGTGCGGAGAGGAGATGGGCCCGTGAGCGCTGCTCCCAGCCGAGCTGCCTGAGCCGCCCCCTCCCTCTCTCCCTCCCCTTCCCTGTCCCGGTCGGTGGTGAGGCGGAGCGCTGCCTCCCCCTCCTCCCCCCTCGGCGCCTGTGGCCCGGCCGCGGCCGTCCCCTCCTGGTCCCCTCACACTCACGCACACAGGCCGGGCATTGATGGTAATGTATGCGAGGAAACAGCAGAGACTCAGTGATGGGTAAATCCCCTCCTCCCTTTCCCCCACCCCGCGGGGCCTCCCCCAGCCCCTCCGCCATGTTTGTAGTACCCCTCCCCCTCGGCGGCCGGTAACGGTTGTTCGCTAACGTCGCTTTCTCTCTCTCTTCCAGCTGTCACGACCGCAGGGGGGACTCTCAGCCCTACCAGGTACCTGCAGGCTGGCCGCTAGGCCCAGGAGGAGGAGCGGGGGAGAGAGCGGAGGGGGGGAGCTACTCCAGCACAGGCTTCGGCCGCCGACGCAGGCCGCGGTGTTGCCACTTCCCCGCCTCCTCCACTCACGAGCCCCTTAGTACCGGGAAGGGGGCACCTATGTGGGAGGGCGGAGGGGTCCCGGTTCCCTCTGGTGCCCGGCGGGGCAGAGGCAGGGAGGCTAGGCGAGGCCTAGCGAAGTCCTGTGTAGGGTTCGGCCCTCAGGGAGAAGGCGGGGGGCGGGAGAATGAGTCTGTATCGCATTTAGTGAAAAGCAGATAGTAAAACGTGTTCTCTAAAGGCCAGAGAAAGCCCCTCGCCTGCTCCCCAAATCCCTGCTGGGAGCTGACACCTGAGCAGGGCACACTATAGCCACTGGCCCACTGGGGCTGCCTCTTGCACTCGGAAACCTGCATCAAATCCTTATGTCACTGAGAAACTACTTGTAGTTCTGAGAGGCATAACATACTCCCTTCCTAGCCTGAAAACTTAGTTCTTGGGGAATGCTAGCTGTGGTTTTTTGAGGACACCTATTCTTATAGGTAGAGAAGTGGGGTATTGTGTTCTCCTAACACATTTGAGGGGCTGTTTTCTGGGCATTTGGCTGACTAGTTGTGAAACAAAATGTAACAATTGAAAGCAGCTGTTAGTGACAGTTCATCTAAATGTAAACATTTCCCCATCCAGAGGTTTGCATTGTGAAAACAAGCAGGTGTAAGATGCTGATCAGTGCTGCTTCCCAACATGTAAATATTTCAGAATGAACACAAATTAATCTCCCCTCCGCACCACCTCACACCCCTCTCCCCCAGTTCATCATCCGTTTTAATACTGTCTTAGTTGTTCTTGTGCCCAAATAAAGTTCTGGAAATTCAAGGCGGGTGAGCTTAAGTGACTTTGAATTAAACTTACAGTGCATACACTGGTTCATTCAGAATTTGTAAATGATAACTTCTGTTTTTAAAACATTACTTATTAAGTAACTGAACTCCTCCTCCCAAAAAGAAGAAAGTCAGCAGTCTATGTAGTGCTGAATGTGTATAGCACAAGATAAATTAGAATTCAAGGAATTGCAGTTTAATTTTAATATCCTATTATAGCAGCTATTCACCTCTGAGCCCACAGTGGGGGAATATGATATAAGAGCTAAATAAGAATAGAATTTCTTACTGTAGATGGGATAATTAAAATTGGGAATCTTTATGCTACTTATCTTTCTAAAATGTCGATATGTCACACAAATATACCTTACAAATTATTTTATCACTAAAATTTACACTAGACAGTGAAAAATCTCAAATCTTGTAAATTTAGAATTTATATTAGTTGGAAGTAATATTAACTGCTACATAATTGGATTTAATTTGAAAACATATTCTCATCTTTTGCAGACTCTTAAATACTCATCAAAGAGTCACCCCAGTGGAGGTGATCATCGTCATGACAAGATGCGAGACACCACAGATCCTTCACCACCAAATAAAATGTTGCGGCGATCTGATAGCCCTGAAAACAAATATGGTGACACCACAGGGCACAGTAAAGCAAAAAGTGTGCATACTCACAGAGTTAGAGAGAGGGATGGAGGTGAGTTGTTTTTAATTGACTTTTATTTAAGCAGTAGTAATCTGACTTCAATTTTATTAAAGTAACAAGTGAAACAGTTACAACTGACATGAGCACAGCTTCACACTAAATTACATGCCTTACACCATGGTCAGAGGACTGCACTGAGACCAAAATATAGTGATCAGTTTCACTGGAAGCAATTGCCCTTGGTCTTTTAAACTGAACTAATTTTTACTCTTCCAAAAAGTAGTAGATTTCAATAAAGCCACCAAGAGATTTATTGAATTTATTTTTTTTGTATTGTTGCATTTTCAAGCTGACTTCTAAAGGCAGTATGTGGTAACATCTTAATTAAATTACATTTTTGATTTTTTATAAACAGACTACATTTTTACTTATTCTTCCAAAGACTTTGAAGCATCAGAGTTCCAGCTACTATTAGTCTGTCTTCTGTTGTTCAGTTGTTTAAATTGCTTATAATGTGTTAGGGCATAAGAAAATGCTCATCGGTTAACTTGGATTAATAATTTTCTTTTTAATGTGCTGTTCTTCTAAACGTTACACTTCCATACTTGATAGACTAAGTTCTTTGCAAGCCTGATACGCTTCTGTTCTATGCTACCATTCAAGAGACTGGGTTTAGTTTCTGGTTCTACTTACTTGCTCCCCAAGGCATTGATCCTTCAAACACTTAACACTTTTTTCTTAACTTTTTACTACCATGAGTAGTTCCATTGATTTTCATGGGACTTACCTTAGTAAAAGGTAAGCACATGTGTAAGTGTTTGGAGGATCAAGGTCCTATATAGGAGCACTTGAGGGGGTGGGGATGGCAGCTGAATATTGAACCCATTCTCACTGTGTGTAAACATAGGAGAAATAAGTTCAAGTTCTCAAGTCCACCTGGACTGAATGATTGGTGATGCAGTGCCTCGTGGTTTGTATATGGTAGTGTAGAGGGATAATGTAGTCTAGATACTGGAATATGTAAAGGGAATAGAAGGCTGCTTCCCTTTCTGTTCTCTCCTCCCCCCCCACCCTCCCGTTCCTTCATGGAGTGAAAAATTCAGTGTGTTATGATTAATGGAGGTCACACACACAGTGTATTTTTAGTATGTGTAACAAGTAGTCCTAAACGTTTGCATAAGTGAATGTGAGCCTTTCAGAATAAAGAGTATTTGTTAAATGACACAAAATGAAATAAACGGAAGTGATTTTGTTTTATAAAAACTAAGAATTATTTGCGTATTCAGAAATCATGTCTAGCTTACATTCCATAAAAATAGCGTAATTGAGGGAAATAATATTAAATTGTGACCAGTAAAGCATAGTGCATAGAACAGACTGGCAGAGCCTACTTATGCATATAAATCTGTGCTCTGAAATATCTATGCAGAGGTTTAAACTACATGCATTTTACTTTGATACCATTAAGATGTATGGCATACTCATATCATTTTTATGAATTGGAGTTAGGTGTTTGAACAAAACTGGAACTTCTTGACTGAGTGTTGCTGATACATTTATTGGGTATTACATCCATGACTATAACGAGCTACCTGATTTTAAATACAGGCTAGTGTGTACTGTAATTGCACTAAAATATACTACTGATTGTTCCACCGTGTCACTCATTATACCAATACAGAAGTCAAGTTATCTTAATACTTCCCATATCTCTCTCAATTTCAGGGCTACAGAAACCTTACTGAGAACATACCGTATTTTGTTTAAATGGATAGATATTGTCAAGTTAGAGAGCATTTTTTTAAAAAAAAACATTACTAAATGCTAATAGGACCTAGGACTTCACTGAAGTAAAATTAGTAATGTCATTTTCGTCTCCATTATTTTGAATGTGTTTATTCTTTGCATTTCTCTTAGTTTAGGCAGTGAAAATAGACTGGTTTCAGTTTTGTATTTATTCATTTTCTAGTCAGTTTCATTATTGTAGCGTTGGAGTGTTTTGATTGGAACTACTGCAAGGGAATGACTACATCTAAGCGAATTAGTTGAATGGAAATACTCCCGTGATTTTTTTTCATTAACTGTAAGATTTGTTTAAAAAAAAAAAAAAAGCAAAACCCAACAACATGCACCATGCAACACTGGAGTTTTAAACACTAAACTAGAAGCCTAACCTCACCCATTCCTCTCCTTTTAAAGTTAATATTAAAAATCACTTCAATTTTTCATTCTCCTAGTTTCCAATTCTTCTTTGAGCAAACAAATGACTAAGTGGTACAGGGTGCTGATGTTTTGAATTTATTCAGTCCTGAATCTGGACCAGTATTTTGTGGTAAAGCAAAAATTGACTTATTTTATTAAGGGCTTATCTATACATAAGGTTTTTTTGTTTTGTGCTGCTATAATTGTATTGTTTTAGACACCAATGTAGATCAAGTGGTACAACTGTCTATTATGGATACAGTTATACACATATAAAAGTGCTTATATCCATAAAGCTTATTCCTGAAATGAGATGTATGGATATATGCATCTTTGTACTAGTATGTAACTGCATCTGCAGTAGGAAGTTGTACTGCTGTAACTAAATTGGTTTCTAATCAATGTAATTATAGTGATACCAAGAACACACCAAACTGCGTGGACAAGCCTTATGTGTTGGTATAATACAAGTAAAGCAAGTTGAGTATTCAGTCTCTCTGGTAATGGGTAAAGTTTATTCCAGGGTTATTGCAGGCTTTTGACATATTTTGTCCTCTTATCGCCCAAGGAAAGTCACACACAGACTACACTAAAATATATCCACCTTTAATGTTTAGCATAAACATTTGGCTACACTACCAGTGGTAGTGGAAGTGATGTGATTGTGCATCCAGTGGTTTTTAAAAAAAAAAAAAAAAAAAAAAGTGTTGGCTGTGAATATTTGCTTTTATTCTGTCACACTCCAAGTGGCAAAATTACTATCTTGTGTTTGTATTCAGGTCTCCACACGTGGAAGCCAAGTCCCTGTCCTGAAGAGCTTAAAATCTATGGTGACAAACAATGCACAAAATAACTATACCATACAGCCCATAATCTATTATTTTTTGGCCAGTTTCTTGTAGGAGTCACAGATGTGGGTCTTGTGGGGTTATCTGTTGGTTCCAGGAGGGGATTCCATGCGTATGAACAGCCAGCCTGAGGGAGGTGAGCAGTTAAAGCTAGCATTGTTGGCAGGGAAAAGATAGCCATGAAGAGTCTTGAAGGCGAGGAGAAGAAACTTGAATTTGACTTAGTAGAAAAGGGGAGAAATCAATAGAAGGATTCAAAATGTGTGTATTGTGGCAGGGCAGACTAACAGACAAGGGAAAATGATCCTAGCAGTTGTGTTTTCAGAGCACTGGAGGGGGAGATATGGGTTTCAGAGAGCCTGAGAGGAGGAAGTAATAAAGCCTGGTGAGTAGGTTAGATGTGGGGATGGGAAGAAAAGATCTGCATTTAAAACCGAAAAAAGAAGTTGCAAAATTTGAATACATCCTGTAGGTCAAGGGAGGAATTGTGAAAAATAACTTCCAGGTCATGCCTGAGTGACAGTGTCTTTGACATCAATGATGGAAAATATAAGGGGGCAGAATTTTGAGTTTAGATAGGGAGTTCAGCTCTGGCCATGTGTACTCCAAACCTATGTAAAGGCAGGTATTAGTTGATATGAAATGATCTCAGGCATCCTGCTGTGTCTAAGTTCATGAGGATCTGTGAAAATCTGTTTGCTTTTTGTCATATTCTTAATATACAGGTGAATAGAGGATGTTAAAATTTTATTATTTGAACAATATTCGTATATGCAACATGAAACCTTTTAGATCATGTACTACATTTTTTCCCTTCACAGACTAATTCAATTGATATTATCTAGATACTAAAACTTCACTGAAGTTGGATGGGAATAGTTAATGTTGATTACCTTTAGTTACTTGTGAACTTAAACTAGAAGAATTTTAGATATAAGAAATTATTGATCTAAACTTTAGAATATGATATATTCAATAATATAAAATGCCAAACTAACTAAATCACTACAGAACAGAGGGACCTGGCGATAACCATCAAAGCTAAAATGGACTATTTTACAAAAGGAGTTTCTAGATCGGTTTGTAGAGATTTTGCAGAGAGCTGATATGTCACAGGCTCCTGGCTTCCCTTGTCTACCAAGAATCCAGGACATTCATTGCAAAAAGACACTAAATACCTGTTGAAACAGCTGGAAACAAGGAGCCAGCTTGCTGCCTTGGGGGCCATTGCTATGGAGGAAAGGAAGCGAGCAGCTAGTGGAGTGGGCATTCACCATCAGGGAAAATGAACAGGGCAGTTGGGAGAGAAGAGTAGGTGGCTGGGCTGTAAATGCAGAGGAGAAGAAAACCCAAGTGTAGGCAGACAGATTAAAAACCTGATAGCAGCAAAGCATGTGTGCAGGGGGATAAGGAAATGGGTGGGGAGAGAGTAGACAGTGTTCAGCAAGCTAAATACATTAAAAGCAGTAAATGTTAGAGAAGTATTTTTTTTTAATTTATCATGGAAGCACTGTCTTTAGGATGCTGCTCAGTCACGGGGAAGGGAGGAGACGTCTATGTGATTATCAGTGAGAGAGTGGGTGGTCTAGGAAGCACTTTGAAGGCTATAAATTCTCTCATCCGTCAAATGATATAAAGATTTAATTTTTGACTCCAGCAATTCTCGAAATATCTGCATTTAAGTATGTGGAAGATTGAATAGAAAAGGCTTCCAAGACCAATAAACTTTTACAAGCATTTGTTCTGGACCAATCAGAAACTCAGTTCCCTGGATTTTTAGTCTTGAGGGAAAACTTTCTATTGTATATTATCACATTTATTTTCTGATACTGCTAAGGGACATCTTCAGTTTGAAAAAGCACATGATTTTTTTTACCTATTCTTCTTATAATTAACACAGAAGATACAGTGTGTGTGGTGTGGAAACCCTCCTTATTTTTTTCACTTCACAGAATCGTAGAAATACAGGTCAGGAAGAAGACCTCGAGAGGTCATCTAGTCCAGCTGCTCATGCAGAGGCAGGACCAAGTAGTATACCTGCACTATTCCTGGCAGTTTGTCTAACCTGTTCTTAAAAACCTCCAGTGATGGGGATTCCATGATCTCCCTTGAAAGGCTGTTCTCTAACTTAACAATCCTTATGGTTAGAAAGTTTTTTCTGTCTTAACATCAATCTCTCTCTCTTTTTTTGCAAATTAAGTGGATTGCTTCTTGTCCTACCTTCAGTCAACACAGAGCAATTGATCACAGTCCTCTTTATAACTGCCCTTCACATTTGATGACTGCTGCCAGGTTCTCCCTGGAGTCATCTTTTCTGAAGACTAAACATGCTCATTTTCTAAGCCTTTTATCACTTTTTTTTGCTCTCTGGACTGTCTCCAATTTGTCCATATCTTTTTTTTTTTTTTTTTTTTTTAAGCTATGGAGCCAAAAAGTGGACACCATACTCCAGCTGAGACCTCACCAGCACTGATTGGAGTAGGACAACAGTTGCTTCTTGTGTCTTTCGTACCATATTACTGTTAATACACCCCAGAATATTAGCCTTTTTTGCAGCTGCATTACATTTTTGTCTCATTCACTTTGAAATCCACTGTAACTCCCATATTTTCTGCAGTACTACTGCTTAGCCAGTTATTCCCCTTTTTGTATTTATGCACTTTGTACGTGCCTTTACTGAATTTTGTCATGTTGATTTCAGACCAATTCTCTGACTTGTCAAGGTAATTTTGAATTCTAATCCTGGTCTCCAAAGTTATTGCAGCTCCTGTCAACTTGGTGTCATCTGCAAATTGTATAAACTCTCCCCACCACTTTCCAAGTAATTAATGAAAATGAATAGTACCAGATCCAGGACTGGCTCTTGTGGAACCCCACTAGATATGACCTCCCAGATGGACAGTGAACCATTGGTAACTACTCTTTGAGTATGGCCTTTCAGCCAGTTTTGAACCCACCTGCTAGTACTTCACCTCCCTAGTTTGCTTATGAGAATGTCACATATGACTGTTTTAAAAGCTTTACTAAAATCAAGGTTTCCCCCTTCTCCACTTCCCCAGTAACCCTGTCAGAAAAAGAAATGAGTTTGGCATGATTTGTTCTTGGCAGATACATGTTGGCTATTAGTTACTATCCTTTTATCCTCTGGGTGCTTACAAATTGATATTTTGTACCAGTATCTTTCCAGGTATTGAAGTTAGGCTGACTGGTCCTCTTTGATCCCCTGTTTAAAGATGAGTACTGTTTGTGCCCTTCTCTAGTCCTCTGGACCTCTCCTGTCCTCCATGAGTTCTCAAAAATAATAATTAATGTTTCCGACATTGCTTCAGCTAGTTCCTTATGTACCCTAGCGTGAATTTCATCAGGGCCTGCCGACTTGACTAAATCTAACTTCTCTAAATATTTTTAACCTGTTCTTTCCCTGGTCTGGCTTGTTTCCGTCCGACCCATCCTCAAGTAAGTTTAATTGGAAATATTGGATAGTCCACGGATCTGCAACCTTTCAGAAATGGTGTGCTGAGTTTTCATTTATTCACTCTAATTTAAGGTTTTGTGTGCCGGTAATACATTGTAATGTTTTTAGAAGGTCTCTTTCTATAAGTCTATAATATGTAACTAAACTATTGTTGTATGTAAAGTAAATAAGGTTTTTAAAATGTTTAAGAAGCTTCATTTAAAATTAAATTAAAATGCAGAGCCCCCTGGACTGGTGGCCAGAATCTGGGTAGTGTGAGTGCCACTGAAAATCAGCTTGCGTGCCAACTTCGGCACGGGTGCCATAGGTTGCCTACCCCTCGTATAGTCAATTAGTTTTCCCTTCTATGTGGGTCTTTCACATAACAGGGGAGAGATCTTTTTAAAACTAAAAAAATGTGGTGGTAAAACCACAGTCAGGTGATAGTCCTGAAACTACTTTTTTTTTTAAATTACTAATTTTGAAGTTCATTGTCTTTGAAAAGCAATTGTTAAGCTATGATGGTAAATAACAACTGGTTAGATGAAGGTGAAAATGTGTCTAGAACTGTTCACTTTTGAAATTAATGCAGGTTATCCAGAGTAGTTAGTATTTTTAATGCTTTTTAATAAATTGCGTATAGATTTTTCTTGAAATTCAGTAAAATTTGAATTTCTGAGTTTTATTTTAATGCATTATTTAGGTAATTCTAGCAGTTATATATAGTATGCTGAGTGTGTAAGTTTCTTTTACCCTTTGAAAAAGGAAAGTAATTTCTTAATACTGGTTATAAACAAGTCTGCTAAATTTGCTTGCCAGAGATTATTAAAAAGCATTCCCTGGTGATTGGTGGTTCTGTTCATTTCTGCAGAATTCAACCTTTCTTAGTTTTAAGTTTCTAGCATGTGTGTCTGCAAAGGAGAGAAGCATGGACATATGGGCTACTGCCTGAGATGGCAGTCCTGTACCTGTGAGCTATTCTTGTAGTAGTCTGAAGTAGAGCCCTGCAAATCCATGAGTATTCGCTTTATATCCGTGGACCATTTCTGTGCAGGTCTTTGGTAAGAGCTGGGCGGGCAGCTGTGAGGAACCATGGGTACTGGTTCCTCCACCTGCCCTGGGTGGTAGGCCTGGGGGAGCAGGGACTCTGGGCAGGGGGCTGTTTGGCCTCATGCCCAGGACAAGTGGAGGGTCCACTGTGGATCCTCACTGCTGCCCGCCCAGCTCTTACCATGTCTGGGCTGCGGCTCCGAGTCTCCTCCCCTCTGCCCCCTGGCCAGAGCTGGGTTGGAGAGATCCACAATGGCAGCTTGGGGAGCCTGAGTCTTTTTACCTGCCCTGGGCTGCAGGTCTGCTGGGGGCTGCTCAGGTTCCTCCGCCCAGGGCAGGTGGAGGGGCTGCCACGGCTCCTCACAGCTGCCCAAGCAGCTCTCCCTGACTGGACTCTGACAGGGGGATGCCTTGGAATAGAGCCCTAGTGTGGAGCCCTACAGATCCAGTATGAGAGTATAGAGGATTGCGGGGTGTGTGTGTGTGTGGTGTTTTCTTCTGCTAAAATAGCATTTTGGTGGGGAACACTGCATTGGTACTGAATGTCAAGACTCAGCACTCATACTTTGGAACTTACATTTTGGCAACAGTAGTAGTAAATTGATAAAAAAATGGTGTACCCAAATACAGCTCTTTAAAAGAGCACGTGCTCAAGGGACAACTGCATTTTATTTTTACATTGAACAGGATTGATTATCTTCTCATTTTCTATTTTATGGTGTCATTGGGAGAGATGATACACTACAATTTCAGCATTTTTGCTAATGTTGCAGATGAAGGCTTGCCACTCCTCGAAGTGAATATTCTAATGGGAGAATATCATAGAAGTGTTCTTGTTCTGGTGAAATGTCTTCAGTCTGTTCTAAAAACCGAAGTATATATTAATAAATTAGTATTTTTATAAAATAGGAAAGTTTTCAGCTCTTAGAATTCAGCTTCCAAATCACATAACTGATTTGTAAGGTAAACTTTGCCTTTTCCCCCGTTGTTTGTTTGGGAATAACAAATGTTTTGATGATTTGCTTTGGAAGTTGTATAATGTAGTAGTTTTGGTTGCACAGTTAGTTGAGCTCTTGTGTAATCACACATTTTGCAAAACTTCTGTAGTTTAAAAACAGTAGTTAAATTTTTGAAATCTACAAAAAGAAATCCACTTGTCTATGGGAAGAGATCCAGGAATGATCAAACAGAGAAAACTTGGCAGTTTTTGCTATAAAATACATACCTGTTCAGACTTGCTACAAAAGCCCACCATGGCTGGTTTGCAACTAAATAGGGCTTTTTCTCACTGAGGAGACAACTGTCTACAAGGCTTTCAGTGCACCAATTCTGGCCTGCTATTCTGCCGTTTTACTCTGCAGAACCTCTGCATTCCTCACCTAGTTAATGGCCAGATACGTTAAGGGTATGGCTATACTTGCAACTTCAAAGCGCTGCTGAGGGAGTGCTCCCGTGGCAGCGCTTTGAAGTGCGAGTGTGGTCTCGGCGCCAGCGCTGGGAGAGAGCTCTCCCAGCGCTGCAGGTATTCTACCTCCCCGTGGGGATTAGCTTACAGTGCTAGGAGCTGTGCTCCCAGCGCTGGGGCACTGTTTACATCGGCGCTTTACAGCACTGTAACTTGCTGCACTCGGGGGTGTGTTTTTTCACACCCCTGAGTGATAAAGTTGCAGCACTGTAAAGCGTCAGTGTAGCCAAGGCCTAAGAGAACTTCAGTAAGCATGTTGTCAGTCCCTTCACGTTAGTAGTATTGGAATAGTTCTGATATTTGAAAATGCTGATTTGTCAAAAGCTTTTTAAAAATCTGAACTTAAAAAACAGTTTAAAAAAATCTATTGACCTTGAACAAAGGGCTCTTGACTCAAGCGCTTTACAAGTGTGTATTTCTTTTTGCTGCATATATGAATTTGCTGTATAATGTTGTACATAGTGTCAGCATACCAAAATAGTCATGGAAATATTGATTAAATCCCTTGGTTGCCATACAGTTTACAGGCATTTTGGGGTGACGCTTTGAATTACATTGTTTTATTACTTTAAAATAAAGTTTTAGAAAATTGGCACGATCTAATTGAGTTGGCAAAAGCCAGCAAGTTGCACTGATTTTGCTTTTTTCCTATGGGTTACAAAATGCTTCTGAAACATTCTTTGCGTGTTTTGAAATGGGAACCATAGTCAGTAGGCTAAATGAATTGAAAGGTGGTGAAATTTCACTATTCCTAAATACCTTGGTGTTCTGTACTGTAACTCTAACTTTAAAACTTGTTGTGTCTTTTGCTTGGTGAATTGTAACATTATTTAGCTTTGCACAATAAAATTACAGTGGGAAGAGAAATGTTTCCTTTCTCCAGTGTAAGAAGCACAGTATAGAAGCCCCTTTATTTATAGTACCCTTGGTCTATACTACTCAAAGGGCAGCTTATGTCAATCTAATTATGTCAGTGTACACGCTACAGCCTTGCTGCCTCTGATGTAAGTGCCATACTACACTGACATAATATCTCCACTTCCCTGAGAGGTGTAGAACTTATGTCGGTGTAGTTAGGGCGATGCAGTATCCATGTAGACACCATTATTTACTTCGACTGACTGTCATTCTTTCCACTTTCACTGCTTCTAGCAGACTTCCACCTGCCCCCTGGCTCCCAGCCCAGCTGCTGCCTGGGCTCCCCTCTGCCAGCTGGGTTGCTGCTTGAAGGCTCCCTGCTTCCTGCAGGGAGCCCTGGTACTGCACTGAGGCTCATGGCTGCCTCTTCTCTTTCTTCCCCTGGATCCCTACCTCTGGGAGCCCAGTTGCCCCTACGGGCTCTCTGCTGCCCACTAGAGCAGGGCTCCGGGAGGGGAGTTCCATGCCCGAAGTCAGGGTGGCTCCTGGTCCCAGCATGGGCTGGAAGACTCTGGGCAGCACCTGGGCTTCCAGCAGGGAGCTGCATGTGGTGCTGAATGCCCAGACTCTAAGCCCCCTCGCATTGTCTAACTTAAGTCGGTGAAAGTGCTCCTGACGAGGATGTGCACCAACGACGGAAGGAAGGGTAGTGTGGACATCAACCACCACAGTAATTACTGTAGTGGTTGTAAATCAACCTCCCATAGGTTGACTTACATTTCTAGTGTACATATGCCTATAGTACCAACCTAAAAAATGCCATTATCCTAGTTCTTAGGTCACTTGACACATTTTATTTGGTGTTTATGAAAATTTTCAACACCAAAGAGTACCATTTTAAAAAAAAAAGCCTTTGTTTTAATGATGCATTAAAGCATTGTGTGTTTTCCCATGGTCCTGTATTCATCATAATACACATTTTAATGTTTTTTTAAAATAGGAAAACAGAGCAATTAAATTGTCTCTAGCCACTTTTGTTAAATATTCAACAAGTCCCCAATGAAGTTGGAACTCTCCTGTCCATAGTTGTTGGTACTGGTACAGAAAGTAGTGGTAGAACTAAAACTATACTAGCATTCTGTTTATCTGAAAATAAATAATTTTAGTCTGATGTGCGCTCTGGTTGAAAGGTTGTTGGTTTGCAGAATGACCTGGCTTGAAATTTACCTCAGGCAAGTGAAAGACTTTTCTCCTGATGAGTGTGTTGGAGGGTGATATCTAATCAATATTTGCAGAAAATAAACCTTCATTGAAAACCAAAAATTTAGGATTGCAAAGTATTTCCGAAATGTGAATTAATTCCACATTGTCGTCCTGAAGTTAAAGTTGATTCCAGTTTGTCTGTTGCTGCTCATAGATTTTCTCAAAGCATCTGCACAGTGAAATTCACAAGACAGGTCATTTTCACTTCTGCTAGTCAGAAAACTCTGCATAATAGTGAAGGGTGTCAAGAATTCTGTTTTAAAGCTGTGAGCAACATCAGAGGTTCCCACTGATGCTATTAATGAGGGAGGACCACCTAAAACAGGCTGACAGAGGGAAAGTTGCAAAACCCTTCTCCTTGCTATACTCTGTTGGCTCTGGGAGAGGACAGCGTGAAGGAAACATGTTTAGTCCTGTTCTCACAGACCTTTACCCCTGTTTGGTAGTGGACTGAGAAGGTGATAGAAATCTTTTTCGTTTCTAGCAGCTTGAAGAGGTTAAGGCTTCAAATTTATCAGACACCTGTTAACCAGAGACTGATTCAAAAAATAGAGCCTCAAAGGAAGGTCCTAGGATTGTAGTCCAATAGAAACTCTTTGAACTTTACCAATAATAGTAGAGAGGTCTGGGCTTCTCACCAGGTCACTGACATTAGACTTCTCTTCTAGCTTTGTATTTATCTGTCTCTGGCTAATAGATATTTGGTAAACTTTTCAAGGGTTGATTTTTGATTGAATGCATATAGAAACTATAATTTGAGTCTAACTAAATAGCATTTTACATTAAATCTAGGTTACTTTGGAGTAAAACAAAAAAAGGCCCAAAGAAATGCTGACAACACTGTTGCAGATTTACCAGTAGCAGAATTCAGTATCTATAACTGCTAATAATAGTGCTAGCTGTGTTGGCCCATGTTGTTGTTCAGAAATGTTTTCTCTATTTATGCTCAGTCTTTAGGGCAACCACCCTAAAAGCTACCTGAGAAGCTTAGGGGCAACCACCCTAAAAGCTGTCCTAAAAGTTGGAAGTCTAGACAGTTCTTTAGTGTTTCTTACCTGAGAAGTCATTCTGAATTAAACTACAGATTGATAGCTCTCTAATTCTATTGCATCTTACTTACAGGCATAATACAGACATTTTTCTTCGAAGAAAAGTATATGTTTTTGGCAGTTATTGGCTTCAGTGAAAGGTGCTGTCAGTAGGCACATTTTTTTGTTCCTGTTGGGTATTATTATTGTGCAGATTTGCCTGTTTCCCAGTCACTGGGTGATACACTCTTGTCACCTTACCAAAATGACTTTACAGCTTTTCGTTCGTTGTCTCACCTGTAGGGATTAAGTAATTTAAGAATATCCACTATTGCTTCTGTCGCCCAAGCTGTTGGTTGTTTGTTTTGCCTTTGCCAAAGTGCTTCCGCACCAGGATTTTTTTCATGTTGAGTAGGTCATCTTCACCCTTTGGGTGAAGAGTTTGTATAATCCAATTCTTCAGGGTTTTTTTCCTCCAAACTGTTGGAGTTACTGACTTCAGAGTTGTGGTTTTGATACCGTTTTCACTATAAACATGAGTTTTATGTGAACAGTGCATTCCCTGTACATGAGCTCTTCCCTTCCCAGAAAGATTTTTTTAATAGAAAAAACTGCTCACATATGCCGATTGAGGCATACTCCTACCACAGTGGGTTCTGTGTGGGTTTGGAATTGCCTGATGTGGATTGATTGTATGATCAGAGCATAAACTTTTTGTTTGGAAAGTGATGTTAATTGAACAAACAGTTTTAGCTTTTCAGAGTCTGATCATTTGTCCCCCCAGTTCCAGATTTGTTTTGCTGTCTTGTTCATTTAATTAAAACAAACTTGATGATATAAAAATCTAACTTGTCCGCTAATTCTAAAGCGTTATTGCACTAAATAACTTCTGCACTCCAACTCAGTGAAAATATTGTCAGCTGAGATAATCTTTGTATACTACATAACGTATTTTAGAGTTGTGGTCTGATGAACATTACAAATTCTGCTGTTCCTAAATGAATGAAGCTTAAAGGTTTAGACCTCTCTTTGCTAGATAGCTTTCAAAATGTATAAACGGATCACTAATCATTAGTTTCCCATCAGTCTCTTCAGTAAAACCATTGTCTGGCTCTCTTCCTGTTCCCAGTTGAGGTGTGCTGGATTACCTACTTAGAGTTCTTGCTGTTAGCAGCAGTCATCTCCCCCCGCTCCCCCAGCAAAATGCTAAAGGTGCAGTCCTCTCTGGTCCCTGTTCTCAGCTTCAGCAGTACATCTGTGAGAAACAGGTAGCACCTACCCCGGTCCCTGAGTCCAGATCCTTCTTGGGAAAATGGGGTACCTGTAAGTGAGATGAGAAGCAGGATGTTTTCTGCAGATATCCTTGGGAGCTTCTTGGAGGTATTCTTGGGGCTTGTCTACATGAGAAAGCTGCGCTGGTTTACCATAAGGTGTGAGATTTTTAAAATTGATTTTGTGATGATGCAGAAGGCAGATGCTCTTACTATTGTTTTAATTAGATTTTACTTTTGTTTAACAAGTTTCTTTTGTTTAATTTAAGATTTAACTCAAGTCAGTTTAATCAAAATTTAATCTAAATCCTGGTTGAAATGGAAATAGGTGTCCATAAAGATTTTTACCCTAGTTTATCTATAAATCTGTTTAAAAACTAATTTAAATTAAACTGGTGCAACTGCTGCATTTAGATAAGGCATTACAGCAGTTCTTGGAGGGGAATAGCTCTTGAAAATTTTTTATACTTATAAAACTATTCTGAAAAGTATCAGTGCAAAATGTTGGATATAATATATGCATAAAGAGGGAAATCTCAAGTAGTAGTGGAGCGGTTATTTTACCTTATATTTGGTAGTGGTGCAACCGCTGCTGGAATACTGTGTTCAGTTCTGGGGCCCACAGTTCAAGTTGGATGTTGATAAATTGGAATGATTAAAGGATTAGAAAACCTGCCTTATAGTTATAAACTCAAGGAGCTCAATCTGTTTATCTTAACAAAGAAAAGGTTAAGGGATGACTTGATTATGATCTATAAGTATCTGTGGGGAAAAATATTTAATAATGGGCTCTTCAACCTAGGGGAGAGAAGTATAACAAGATCCGATGGCTGGAAGTTGAAGCTAGACAAATTGAAACTGGAAACAAGGCATACATTTTTAATTGTGAGAGTAATTTAATGATTGGAACAATTTACTGAGGGTTGTGGTGAATTAACCATCACTGACAACTTTAGACCAAGGTTAGATGTTTTTCTAAACGGTATGCCACAGAACTTCCCCAAAATAATTCCTAGAGCCTTTGTTATACGAGAGGTCCGACTAGATGAACCCAGTGGTCCCTTCTGTTCTTAGAGTCTTGAATCGCTACAGATTCAAAGATTTTGTAGTTAGAGAGATATTACAATCTGTATTTGATCAGCTCATCGCCCAAAGATCCACAGTTTTAGGACCCAAAGTAGTAGGGTAGAGGATTGAGTAACTTAAAATCAGTTTATTGTCCTCACAGTTTAATGTAATTACTATTTTAAAATCCTTAGGATGTCATTTGTTTCAGAGACTGAAGATGAATATTTAAAGTGAAATTCTACTTTGAAAAGTGATCCTGTAGAAATGGGATCAGGTGTTAGTTTCTATATGACTGTATCAAATTTGCCCAGTTTATAGGTAAAATTTGGCTGCTAGTAACTCCTGTGTGTTTTTGATGGCGATTAGTAGGCTTGCAAAGATGAGTCTTTCAAGCACTTGTATGGCCCTCATCACAGTAGTATGTGAACATCTCGCAATCAGCAATGGACTTTAATGGACAATACACCTATGAAATAGGGACAATACCTTACATCCTATTTTATAGATGAGGAACTGAGGCACACAATAGATAAATGACTTACCCACAGGGACACGCAAGAAGTCTATGGCAGAGTCTATGGCAACATGTGACAGAACTGATCCCAGATCTACAGAGTCACAGTCAGGTGACTTAACAGCTAGACTCTCTTCACTCCCTCCCACAGATGTAATTGAAGGTACATTTATACCTGCCAGATTGTCTTACTGGTGAAGTATGACAGAGAAAAAAATCTTAGTTGTCAGATCTCTGGGCGAGTTCTTTTTCCAGCAATCCAATCTTTTACTTGTAAAAGGAACGAATCTTTTATGGTGTTACTGACACAGTGGTATTGGAACAGTGTTTGCCTTTTTAAATTACTGTGCTTCAAGCGTAGAAGTGCACTTTAAGACCAAAATCACCCTGGTATATCATCTGCCCATATCCCAGAAGCAGCATACCAAAACGAGGTAGAAAGGAAGATGTGAACATATTATATGAAAAAAATAGCTCTTGATGGATGTCTTTACATGAAACTCATTTAATTAGTACTTTCAATCTGTTGTTTTTAATTTGCTTTGGTAGTTTTAAACTGAATTTCTTCCTGCTTGTCAAAATCTATGCTGGTCAGAAAGTGTTCATCCACATTTTATTAAAATTATACTTTTGAAATTAGCTTCATGAAGAAAATCTCATGTATTTTGATAATCTCTGGTCAAAGTACTCTTGGTGCTGCTCCTTCAAGGGCACTATTACAGATTTTTTTTTTCCATAAAAGTAATGGGAAATTTGTTTGTTAAAATGAGTATCTACAAGGTTGTGGATTGTAAATTTTTACTTGAATATGGCAAAATCCAGTTTCAGTGCAGTTAATCTCCAACATCTGAGCTCTATAACTAGAGTTACTAGTTTTTTGTATTTTTTCATAATACAAGCTCTTTGGATTTATCACTAGCCAAAATGGATGCTTTTGGTGACAGTTGTAGTAACTCCTGGTCAAAGACAGACTATTTATTTTTGGAGGAGAAATGTTGGCTTTTCAGTGAAATAGTCAGGAAAATGGAAGCATTTAATTAGTTTTCTAGAACAGTGGTACTCAACTTTTCAAGACTGCTGTGTCCCTTACAGGAGTCTGATTCGTCTTGCGTACCCCAAGTTTCAATTAATTACCCCAAGTAATTTTGTAAGTTACTTGCTTACAAAATCAGACATGAAAATACAAGAGTCACAGCACACTGTTGCTGAAAAATTGCTTACTTCCTCACTTTTACCATATAATTATAAAATACATTGATTGATTGGAGTATAAATATTGTACTTGAGCTTGTTTTTTCATTTGAGTCTTCTCTGAAGTCCAAGCCCCACTACCCAGGGCTGAAGCGTGTAACTTAGCTTCATGTGGCCCCCTGTGGCATGGGGCCCTGAGCAGTTGCCCTGCTTGCCACCCCATACTGCTGGCCCCTCACTTGCAACCCCCTAGACCCTGCCCAGGACCCCACTGAGGGCTGCAAGCCCTAGGTTGAGAAGCACTGATACAGATGAGTTTAGTACTCCCTTGAAGACCCATGAGTACTCCCAGGGGTGTACACACTCCTGGTTGAGAACCACAGTTCTAGAAGATTTTTTAAGAAGCAATCGTTGAAGTGCAGTCCTTTCTCTCCAGGTTCGTTTGTAAACCTACATCCTTAAATACCATATAATTTCACATCTTTCGAAGAATCAACCTTTTTATGCATCGAGGTCTCATCCTTATAGAAAGATAGGTATGCCTCTGATGTCATTAATATTATTGAATCATAGTAGTGATTAACATCTGTAGAAAAAAGAGAACTTGATGAGTCAAACTGGGATTCTGCCCTGATGATGCAATTCACTCTTACATTCTGTACAGACCTACTCACTCTCAAACATAAAGAAAAATCATTTGAAAAAAGTGCTCACATTTGAAGAAATATGTAGCCAAAACATGGGACTTTCTTTGTATTTGTTAAGCAAAACAATAAATTTACAATTTTGTGTTCATGAAGACTTAGACGTAAGATAGGAATTCACTTTGAAATCTGTGCTATTCAATTTTTTTGTTTCTTGTGATTATTCTTATTATAATCATGTATCATGATTTGCTCCAGAAGCCATATATCACCTTTGAATCACCATGGATGTTAATTCAAGTCTGTTAAGCTGAGTGGATGAGGTTTCCTAGTTAAGTATAGTATTACACTAGAAATTATGTAGATAAAATTTTGAAGGGATTTACATTAAAATCCTTTCACACCTTTTTAAGTTCAACTTCTCTTGCTTGACTTACTTTGAAAAAAAAAATATATTTTTCAGGCACTTTTGAATTGGAGCAATACAAACAAAAGCAATTTTTTAATGACCAACTAACATCTTTTTTAATGATCAGCTATTTTGCATGGTCTTTAGAGGGCCACTTACTCTGTCTAGAAAGTAATTGACACTTAAAATGGCCAGTGAATGTTCCTCCACAGCATTCATTTTGAGATTGAAACATTTCACAATATCTAAATCACTAATTTAATTGAATTAGGTAATGGTGATGAAACATGGTTTCTTCATTATTAAACATCATTATAGATTTCATTTTGTGAGAACTCCGTTTTCTGCTATTCATACAGAAATTCCAAGACCTCTGTCTAATGTGGAGAGAAGGAAAATACTTCTTAATGTATTATTTAGCCTACTTCATGTATTACAGAGCTTGGAAACTTTTAGTGATCAATACCTCTTTCAGTTTGCACATTTCTTTATAAAACTGTAAAGCTACAGTAAATATACAAACGAGTAGATGTACAAGTGAATTTTTGGAACCCTGCATTGCAAGCAAAGGATGTTGTATTGAGAAATGAGGAAGAATGTTTTATTCTGCTGGAATCTTGAAAGAAGATGCCATTGTTGTTACTACCAACAGCCAGTGGCTTGTCTTTAAATGCAACAGGTTGACGTCTCTTGGCATGGGATTTCTTACAAATTAAGAATGATCAAATAAGAAATTGATTTGACTGTAGTGTTGAATTTGACTTGGTTCTTTCTAAATCATTAATTTGCCTTAAGCATCTTTGTCATGGTACAAATCCCCACTCTGAACCCCAGCATCCAAGAGATGGGGTACCAGCATGAATTTCTCTAAGCTTAATTACCAGCTTAGAACCTGTAGCGCTGCCGCCAACCAGGAATTCCAGTGCCTGGTACACTCTGGTCCCCCCAAAAGCTTGCCCGGGGAACCCCAAGACCCAGACCCTCTGGATCTTAACGCTTCGGTCCCTTCTGGATCTTAACACAGACACAGGAAGTTAAACCTTCCCTCACTCGTCTCTCTCCACAGAGAGACCTTCGTCTCTCTCGCTGGGAGATTCTGCGGCGCAATAATCACTGCTACATATACACATCACATCTGAATCACAAACAGGAGAGAGACTTCACCCTCCTCCTCCCTTCTCTCTCCCCCTCCCAGACTCTTCCTGAGAGAGACAGTAATCCTGACCACGAGAGAAATTAGCCTCTCTCCCCCCTTCCCTCTTTCTCCCCACCACCATTTCCTGTCGTGTGAATCAAGACCCCGTCCCTGGGGATCCTCACCCCAGGAAATCTCTTCTTTGTAAGGTGCCACAGGATTCTCTGCTGCTTTTACAGATCCAGACTAACACGGCTACCCCTCTGATACTACTTTATCGCAGTTCTCCCTGGACTCCAATGTTTAATTTCTCCCATTTTAAGACTATTTGTCTGCCGTTGGACAAAACCTGATAAGCCTGTAGCTATACCACTGCAAGCTGTGCTCTTATCTGATCTCACATAAGCTAAGCAGAGTTGGTTCTTGTTAGCACTTGAGTAAAAATTCCAAAGAAAAATATAACTGTTCTGCTTCTGTTATTGAACCAATACCCAGCATATCTTTGGGGTGCATTCAGCAGTGGGAGGTGGGATCTTTCTGATGAGATGTAAAATAGAGGTGCTGACCACTTGAAATGCTTGTTGCACATTTTGTAGGACTAAAGATGTAAAATGTCTTGCTCAAATTCTGATTTTAGTTACTACATGTTACCATCCTAGGCCTTCATCCTGCAAGCGCTTACGCAGATGCTTAAGTTTACTAGCAGGATTAGTCCCATTGGTAACAATGGTAGTAAAGATACAAGTCTGTAAATATTTGGAAGATTGGGGCCCTAGCTTGTAATCTGAATGCTGACTTTAAGATAAAGTCTCTCTGTACAACACCATGTACAAATGTTGAACATCAACCTAAATTTCCCCTGTTTAGTAAACTGGGACCCCTCATCCTGAGTGAAGCGTCTGGATACTACTTCACATGCAGTTAAGGTTACTTATCATGGAGTTAAGGCTGCAGGCCCTCAACATTCTGCTGTGCTCCCCCTGCTATTCCCAAATATGAGTTTAAGTCCCCCAGCTCAGTTGGAAAATTAGCTAAGGTCCCTCATATCCCTCTTGCAAGCACATTAGAATCCTACTAAACACCAAAACAATTGTTAAAAAAAAAAACATAATCAGGCAGTGCAGACTAATGGTATGTCTACACTTGCGTCTAGTTCGGCAGTGCTGCAATTGATTTAGCGGATCTAGTGAAGACCCACTAAGTTGATGGCAGAGTGCTTTCCCATTGACTTTGTACTCCAGCTCCCCGAGAAGAGTAAGGTAGGTCGATGGATAGCTCAGTGGTTTGAGCACTGGCCTGCTAAACCTAGGGTTGTGAGTTCAATCCTTGAGGGGGCCATTTAGGGAAGTGGGGATTGGTTCTGCTTTGAGCAGGGGGTTGGACTAGATGATCTCCTGAGGTCCCTTCCAACCCTAATAATCTGTGATTCTGATTCTGATGGGGAGCATCTCCTGTCAACACAACGTGGTATAGATACTGCTGTAACTTGACCTACGTTATGCCAATTTCAGTTACATAACTTATGTAACTGAAGTAGTGTAACTTATGTTGACTTACAGCTGTAGTGTAGACCAGCCCATAGGGTGATAGGGGCCACTCAAGTGGCTGGCTGTGGAGCCACTAAAACAGTGGTCGGCATAGCTGGCCCTGGGATCAGCCACACTGGCCACTGCAGAAGTTACAGAAAGTCACAGAATATGTGACTTCTGTGACAGACACTGAGCCCTAATTATGAGGCATCACTTATGTAAATAAGAAGTGGGGTAGTAACGTACATGCTATTAAATAACAACTATACTCTACTCCTAGTATGTCTGCATTTATATATCACTTTGGGAACCTCTGAGATGTAAGGTAAAAATATTGGTTGAAATTTTCAAATGGACTAGATAATTTTTTGGGTGGCCAATTTGATACACCTTTAAGGGACCTGATTTTCAGAAAGTGGACACCCACCCTCTGAAGAGCAGACTCCTTAATGGTGTCTCAAATTAGATACTGTAAATTAGTAGTCACTTTGAAAATCTAAGCCACTAACTACAGTTTTAAGTTTATTTTTCAGCATTTTCTTATTTATTCCCTAATTCACTTGGGTTTATGGAAGAAGCCATATTCTTTACAATATGGAAATTGAAGTACTGTTTTTCTGAGAAAACAGAATTTTGTCAGATTTAACAAAGAGTGCTTTTATTGACTGCCTGCTGATTTGTTTTTAATTAAAGTAGATACACTTGTGTTTGTCTACACGTCTCTGTTTATCTATTCAAGAATTCATCTGTAAAATGCATTCCTACTTAAAATGTTATATAAAGTCTTGGTCTTGGGGCATGGTTTGATCACATTATTTTTGGAAAACTGATTCTCATCTTAGATATAAGATTATAAAGCAAATTCATTTCATATACTTTTCGGCACTGAGAATGCCCTGTTTTCTAAACACTTTGTTTTGTTATGTCTGGTCTACACGAGGAAATTAGGTTGGTGTATTTATGTCACTTAGGAGTGTGGATTTTTCCCCTAAGTGATGAAGTTAAATCAATTCAATCTCTGGTGTAGGCAGCTCTTGGTTGATGGGAGAATTCTCCTGTCGACCAGCTACCGTCTCTCAGGGGGTGGAGTACTACGCCAGTGGGAGAAGCTTTCCCATCAGCATATGTAGCATCTTCACTGAAGCACTACAGCATCATGTTCTAAATGTAGACAAGCTCTTATTCATGTTTTGTAATAGTTGTTTGTGTGCTGTGTTGGAGGGAGAATTAGAGTATCTAAAAAAAATGGAAAGATTGTGGAGCGAGAGATGTATTAAACATGCAAAAACAAATATTAGTGAAGAAATACATGTGGAAGCCTCAGCTGTTCAACTTCTTTAGTTTGCTATGCTGTAGCTAAGATAAACTGTTCAATCATTGTTTGTTTATTTTACCCATCCCTTTAAGTTCTCTTATCCCACCCACAAATATGGAATCTGAGTCTCATAAATAAGCAGCTTTATTAGACATTTTTCATTTCCTCTCATTTCAGTATGGTATGTTTGTATGAGGAGAGCTTTGTTTTTGTTAAATTGTAGAGCAAAAATTGTTAATTTGTTAAATTGTTAATTTGTTAAATTGTAGAGCAAAGATTTCCAGCACATCCCAATTGACATATTGCCCCTTTTACTGACTCCAGGTGCCTTGTATTATATCCTTCCATTATAGCTGTAGCCTCTCAGAAATTTCTGTCTATTTTGCTTTTTTCTGTCCTTTTTTTTTCGGTTCGCTGAAAAAATATTTTTTCCCCTCTATTCTTTTACATGACTTGGTTTTACTTGCTTGTCTTTTCTTATAGCTCTGATCTCCCCCTGCCCGATTGTTTCATTCACCAGAAAGCTTTTGGATGGTGGGACTAAACTGAGTGCCACAAAAGTAAATAGAAGAAGCTCATGCTGGTGGGCAGCTGCCTGAACCTGCAACCCTATGTAGCCTTGTTTACATTGATAAACTATATCATAGTTAACATGTTGAACAACATGTTAAACACATCTTAGTATGTAGTATTGAAAGGGACAAAATCATGTTTAAAAGTACAGTAGGGTTTATTGCAGAGGGAAAGCTCTGAACTTTGATTTCATACTATACAAAATAAGAACTTCTGCATGTACAAGCAGTTAATTTGAGAGAATTACTGTGCAGACCTTGCAATTGTAATTTATGTCTTTGTTACATTATGCAATAATTTAGCTTTGAATTTACAAGTAGGAGGAGGGCTGGAGAGCTATGCTTGAAAACCACCTCTAAAGTTTGGCTGAAAAATGCACAACTAATCTTGAGTACAGTTTCCCGCTGTGAACACAGACAGGAGTGCCTCATGCTCTGCATTAGCTACACATTTGCTTTCAAGTGTTAGTCTGCATGTTAATTACAGCATATAAAGTTCTTAATTGTATTGGGCTGCAGCTAATAGAAAGATTGACACTGTCCCATCAGAATGCTGGTGGTGATCTAAGGTTTTTCTGTGACATGGACTTACCTTTGCTATCTGGTCACTTTGGTTGTCCATCAGAACAGTAATTTGAAAAGTCAAATAAAACATAAACTTTTAATACTTAAGCTTGTTTCATGTAGAATCTGAACTTGTCATAGAGGGATTGAATAGATGCATAACATGTATTAATGTTGTCAACACTAACATTTGTGAAACACTGAAATTAGGGGTAGGGCAGCATGGTGTGAACACATCAAAAGAACACAGTTATACTTTACTTATTCTGTTATTCAGTCAGATATACTACATTTGGCTTAATCTTCTTTATTAAGGAAGATTTGAATCCTAATTTCCAGTCTGCCACTGAATTCAGTGCTGGACTGCTGCAGAAGCAAAAGAATTTTGACATAAAATGTAGGTCACCTTGTGAGTTGTTGCCTTAGTAATGAAAACTTGCTTTATAGAAATAAATTTATTTAAAAATGCTATAACTAAACTGTTGTGTTGACTGTAGATATACTGTATATCTAAACATATTTTAGCCTTTATATACAGTTTTACAGTATTTTATTATCAAGGATGCAAATAGCACATAGTTTCTATTGTGACCTCCTGTTTCCCGATACTTACGCTTGTCTTTAGCGTTACCAAGTGATCTCCACTCTTTTCCATGCTTGGACTGTCCAAAAGTTTGTTTTTTTTGAGAATTTGAGTAAAATTCCTTGATCAGTTTTCAGTTGAAAGGTAATGAGTAAGGGACTACAAACTGCCATAAAATTTATATTGCCTCACTTTTGACTGATGTTTTAAAGAAACTGCATAACAAAAGATTCTAATATGCAGGGAGTAGCCAGAGAGTACAAGGGGATCTTAAGTCCTGCAGTGCCTCTAACTAATGAAAGTTCTCAGAGCCTGTACAGACACAGAGTCATTACCAACTTTTAACTAGCTAAACTGTTAATATTTTTGGAAACCCATGTACTTATTTCATCATAGATTGTGTACGTATCAAGTTTCAAAGTTCAGTCTTTTAGTTTCTCTTCTGGAGAAAACGATTGCAACAGTGTTTTACAGAGGTGGAAAATCATTTCAACCCATTCAGCTCAAACATGCTGTTGGTTGCTGCTTAAACTTTTTAAAAATTGATTTTGGACAGATCAGAATATGGAAAATTCCTGTGGAAAAGGTTAAATGTTTGGCAAGTCATGACTAAATCAAAACTGTGTCATAGGATGACTGACCTCTCTAAATGAAGCAGGTCCAGGTCCCCTGGTGCCTGAATAGGTGCTCCCAGTTGGGTCCATTAAGAAGATGTGGCAGGACCTGGGGCCTATAAAGGATCAGGGGAAAATTGAGAGAGGGAAAATCCCTGAAGGAAGTCAGGGAAGAGTCAATGAGAAAACTGGATGGGGTCTCTGGGGAAAGCTACAGAGAGCAGAAAACTCTCTGCAAGCCCTCCCTGGAAAGAGGGGAGGGATTATTTGAAAGCCAGTTGAGGGGCTAGCCAGCTGTCCTTTCTGAGCCAAGGATGGAGAGGACTGAAGACTGAGAACAGCAGATGGAGATGTTTGCTATGTGTCTCAAAGCTAGAGAGCTGAAGCCAGAGGGCTAGAGAGGGCTGTGTTGGAGAGCTGGGACTGTTTGATGTATTCCCTGGATTATGGTGAAGGGATTTGTTATGTGTATAGGATTTTTTCTGTAGTAGTTTAACCCCATAAGGGTTATTTTTACCAAGAAAGATTGCTTGGACTGTTTCAGGGAACACTCAAAGGGAAAACTGAGGCAGGCACACCTGTTACCCTGAAGCCTGCAAGTAGAGGGCACTTCAAGTAGGGGGTGCCTTATGACAAGTACATTTCTAATGGAAAACAAATATTAATGAGAAATGTAATAAATAACATGTTCATCATTTATGAGTTGGACACTTTTCTTTTTATTGTGGTGGTAAAGCATTATATACTCATTGGGGTGAAGAAGGGGGGAGGAAAAGTAAAGATAGTACTTTCCTTTTCTCAAGCCCCACTTGTCTTTCTGTTTTTCCTTCTCCGTGCTCTTAAGACCACTACTGGAATAATATATTGTGCTGTAGTAAGCTGGTCTCAGAATGACATGGACTGGGATCATATGGTTTTAATCTTCTTTCAGCAGTCTCATCTGGTTGTCAAGGGCAGCAACTGTGATAGGATATCCTATCACAGGGGTTCTTAAACTTCTTTGCATTGCAACCCCCTTCTGATTTAAAAAAAAAAATTACTTCATGATCCCATGAGGGAGGGCCAAAGCACGAGCCTCACCAGTCTGGGCCAAAGCTAAAGCTCAAGAGCTTCAGCCCCATGCAGGGGGCCTGTAACCTGAGCCACGCCGTTCAGGGCTGAAGCCCTCAGGCTTTGGCTTTGGCCTTTGGGCCCCAGCAAGTCTAAGCCTGCCCTAGCGATCCCATTCAAAGGGGGTCGCAATCCACAGTTTGGGAACCGCTGTCCTAGACCTTTCTCCCCATCTGATCGGAACGATGATGGCATGGGTTGTCCGACTGGCACTGGTAATACTATTAGGGGTTCCATTAGAAAATGTGTGATGGAGATAAATCTTGAACTGTGTAATAGCATCGAGAGAGAGAGAGAACAGGTCCCATCCACTCTTACTTCATGGTTTACCAAGAGAGAGTACTGATAATGAAGAAACTTAAAAATTTTCTTTCCTCTGCTTATCCCCTCTCTCTTTTCTTCGTTGTAATTAGGATTATATACCTAAAAGGACACGTTAGGCTATACAACATGACTCAGAACTTTGGCCATCAAGCCATCACCCACTATTCTTATTTTGCAGTTTGACAAGAGATTAAAGGCTTTTTATCTATTTTTCTCTATGTAAACTAAGAAAAAAAAGAGCATCTCCTGTGACCACTGTCGCATCTTGTCAGTGATCTAAATGTTTTTGTCTGTAATATTTTCAGGAATATATGCATAGTTTTGCTTTGTTGACATCCACTTTTTTTCTCTTTGTAGAGTATGTAGTAAGAGGAGGCCCTGAGATATAAATCTTGGCGTAAGAGGCCTGAGGCCTGAGCTAAAGTAATGGTCAAGACTTTGCTATCATAAAGCTTTGCTTAATCTACCGGGCATACTATGAGAAAGTGTCTCTTGGCAATGGACTCAGCTCAATCAGTGGCGGGACTTTCCACTGCTCCCTCGGCCGGACAAAGACTCCGCCCCAGGGATGCATTCTTATACACAGGTACAAACAGGTTACACATCACTCCTGACGTATGAGGTGCAACCCCTCTACATAGTAAGGTGCCGCCTCTCACCTTGTACATGTTGATTCGAACAAAAAAACTCTATCCATCATATTACCCTTTTGGTCCTGTCATTGGGATGGATCAGCCTGTTCCTTGTTATCTATGTGGAGCGTACGAGTATGTGAATGTTCTGATATCTGGTGTCTAGTACCTTTTAGGTATGTCTCTTTCTGCAGCATCAGCCCTTTCCTTACCAGCTTCTGTGAGCAGGGCCTGCCTCCAGCTCACAACTTAACTTTGCTTTATGATAGCAAAGTCTTGACCATTACTTTAGCTCAGGCCTCTTACCAGGCCTCTGATGCCAAGATTTATATCTCGGAGCCTCCTCTTACTACACAGTAGTCATGATTTTTCAATGTACTTAATAAAAATAAATAATATAGGAGGAAAAGCAGAGTCTCAAACTGGCAGTCATCAGCAGTTCTGTATTTTCCCACAGATGTTTGCTGGCGCTAGAAGCCGTAGAATTAGTAACATTGCTCTCCTGCATTGAAGTACTTAACCCGTGGTGCCTTTTGTGAGTAAAAATTGATTGCATGTTTCTAGTCAGCTTTTCTTATAGTAGGTGCCACGGTTGTGTTACACAGTATTGTAGAGAGTTGCTAGCATTGAACTCCACCTGCTGTTTTGAATCTAAAAGAAGGAAGAAATAGTGAATGAAGGTGTGGGGAAGACTTGGAGAATGACAGTGGGAGTCCATCTCCATACTCTTAATATTCCTTAAATTTCACTTTGGAAGTTGAGATATTATAACTCACAATTTGTTTTAAAATTGTTATTTGGGGAAGGGTATTTTGTGAGTCATGTAACCTTGTAAGTCTGTTAGTGATTTCTATTCCATTAAAAAACATTTTTCATCATTTCTTAAAAAAAAAAAAAAATTCAAATGGAAGTACTTGATACCTGTATGAGTAATGCTAGGCTGTTTTTATTTCAACAGAAGGAGAGATCCAAAAAGCTTTCAAATATTAGAGTTCCTTTGCTATAAATGTTAACAAAAAAAAAGGCTTCTTGGGCTTATTGTATTAAACGTGCATGATCTGTTTTATGTAATGTCGCTTCAGATGGTTTGCAGAAGTATAACTTAATACTGTTTTTGTCAGAAATGAATTCTTAGAAGAATATCATAGTGAATGAGAAATTAGTTGAAATGTGACTTGCATTTTGTGTAGATCTTAGTAACATTTCTGAGATTCCCATACTGTTGCTCGCTAATATTACGTAACTTAAATATTCTACTTTGTATCTGGCAGTCAAGGATGATGTATTAATGGGAGAAGACCCAGAAGGGTAGATAAGTAAAATCAGTGCCATTTCTATGAAGTGTTTTGAATGCCAAATAATAGATTACATAAAAGTCTTGGGGGAAAAACTTGAAAAATACAGTTTTTAGACTTTTCTTTGCTATAGTATTTTTTTTTTTAGTGGGATTGTTTTGAAACTTCTGTAAAGGCGATTAGTTTCATAATTGAACTACACTTTCCTGTTCTGTGTATGAGTGAGTTCAGAATATTTCAGATAAAAAACAGGAGCATTAAATTTGCTCACCACCAATTAGTTGAGTTTCACCTATTCAGAAGGCACAATGGGCATAACTGTTTCAAGTGCCTGTTCCTTCTCTCTAATTACTGGATGAATTACATGCTGCATTTTGTTTTGGTCTTTTTCATTTTTACGCAAACAAAATATACAACTCTCATATCAACTCCTGTGATAACTTAAAATTATTTCCATTCTCCCTTTGAGGCCTCATGTTGTCTTTCTGGGCAATTGGCTTTCTTTTGTTTTTTGTTTAGAAGGAAAGTTTATAGATTTGAAATACACCAGTACTCTAAAGCACTGCTGTATATGTATGTACCTTTTTTTTCATGGGCAGATACAGAATTCAAGCTCCTTGGGCAGGAGGGATTGTCTTTTTGTTCTTTGTTTACAGCACCTAGAGAATTGGGGGCCTGGTCCTTGACTAGGACTCCTAGGTGTTGTGGTAAGACAAATGATAAACATTTTGTTCTGCTTCATTGAGAACCATGTGTATCTGGTGGTGAGATGAGCTTCAGGGCAGTAAGTTTTTGATCACCATTTTAGACAACGTTTAGTATCCTGTAAAGCTTTAGACCAGGGGTGGGCAAAGTATAGCCTGGGAGCTGCCTCTGGCCCTACGGACATTTTTAATTTGGTCCTTGAGCTCCTGCCAGGGAGCAAGGTCCGGGGCTTGCCCCGCTCTAGCCAGGGAGCAGGGCTGGGTGCTTGCCCTGCTCCACCAGCTCCTGGAAGCAGTGGCATGTCCCACCTTCAGCTCCTACACGTAGGGGCAGCCAGGGGGACTCCACACACTGCCCTTGCCCCAAGCATGCGAACTGAACCGTGGTCAATGGGAGCTGCTGAGACGGCCCCTGGCTGCGCCTCTGTGTAGGTGCTGAAGGGGGGACATGCTGCTGTTTCTGGGAGCTGCTTGAGGTAAGTGCCACTCAGATTCTGCACCCCTGACCCTCTCCCATGCCCCTTCCCCAGCCCTGATTTCCCCCCTGCCTTCCGAATTCCTTGGTCCCAGCCTGGAGCAACCTCCTGCACCCCCCAGCTGGAGCTCTCCCACCCGCACCCCAACCTGGAGCCCCCTCTTGCACCCATAACTCCTCATTGCTGGCTCTACCCCAGAGCCCACACCCATAGCCCGGGGCCTCACCCCACCCCCAATTTTGTGAGCGTTTATAGCATGCCATACAATTTCCATACCTAGATATGGCCCTAAGACCAAAAAGTTTGTCCACCCCAGTTCTAGACAGTACAGCTCAAACTGGTGCAAAAGATTTCCGCAAAGCTCCCCAAAGGTTACATGCTGGAAATCTAGATCCTACATACAGTGGTTCACTTAAGTGGTGATCCAACTGGATGAGCTTCATAGCGGCACTTCAATGTAGCCTGAGCTGCAGGATGTGTAGAGTATGAGTCTTGATGTGTATCCTGGTATAGAGACACTCTTCATCACAGATAAAAGTTGAACCTCTGTAAAATGCAGAATGAGGGTGGGATTGGTAGTAGATAACTTTTTTGCCACATTGTATACATATGTTCTAATAAAATATTTATTTTTTAGGTCTATTAAAATTCTCATTTGGTCAAAGGAACAAATTGGTGAAGTGTGCACCACTTGTCTGAGGAAATTTAGAAGTTCATAATCTTAGATGAGGTATTCTGAACACAGCAATATTATATCAGACTAGATTCAAGAATTAATGTTACCTCTGGATAATAGAAATTCTAAGTACTGTAATTCCAGCTGCTGTTGTTCCATTGCTTGAAGTTACATTATTCAGTTTACAACTTCTCAGTTGGTTGCTCTGGAAACGGTTTGTTATAGTAGATAACTTCAGATGAAGAAATAGAAACTGTAGTGTTTCATTGGTCCTCTCTCCCATTTTTACACACCTCCCCTTCCGCCTCCTCCCTCCCCCCAAAAAAACCTCCTGTTTCTGTGGTGGATGGCCTTAGTGAAACATTATTCTTAGTATTCTTTAAATGTCGTTTTAAGAGCAGTATTAAGTAGATAATATATATAGAGAGAATCTGACGGAAGGTGTTTGTGTGTTGCTGTGCTGTTCTACCTGGTAAGGGACAGCTAGCAGCATTGTTATACCTACTATTGTGGGACTCCAAAAAGTGAATTTTTTTTTTTTTTTACCCCTAAGCCTCCCTCCAGGAATTCAACTTGGGAAGATGAGGGGCATAAGAAAATTTGTCGTAGCTCATGTGAAGGGAATCCATGAGTCCAAGTGGATTCAATGCTATAGGTGCACTGAACCTGATCTTTTTCTAGGGCGGGGAGTGGGAAGGTGCTTTCTATCTGTTACCTGTGGCAGAAGCATCACTCCACACCTAATCTTCTCACTGCAAAAGGATCAAGAAGAGGAGCAGGTGAGAATGGGTACAAATTAGTTATCCCTGGTGATATCTACACCTACTCTGTTAGTGATGATAGCTGAGTAAAAGGCAGGGTCTAGAAACAAAATGACACCTTGTATTAATCTCTTAAATGTAAGTAATAAGGGGGAGGAGGACCCTACTCAGTTTGTTTCAGTGTTGGCCTCATATTATGAAATAACAAAATGTATGTGTATTTGTGTAATGGTGATAGGTGAGACATAGGACCACAGTTTATGATCTTTAAATATGAACACCCTACTATAGTGTTCACAATAAATTTTTAAGAGCGGGGAAGAGTAAATAACCAGAGTTTGATATATAAGCAGCATTGTTTAAAATAGTTTTGTTTTTCATGTGTTAGTGAGTATTTAAAGTAGTTTAATACTGCATATGTTTGAAATAACTAACCAAGTTCTTTTACAATTCATTTCCTGTGGATACCACTTCCAGTTAATCTACTCCAATTAGGGAGAGACTAACTTAAAATAAGGTCACACATCATTATTAAAATCAGCAACTTAATTCAGTAGTGTAAAGGTTTTTTAAAAAGCAGTGATTTTAGTAATGTTTTAAATTGTTAAAAGTAAATTCATTTTGTCTAATACTAGAGCCAAAACAACTTACTTATTAGAAGTGTAGGCAAGGCTATTTATAATTGTATATTGTCATAGGTGCTATTTTGACAGAATATTCTCTTTTAGGCTGATAAAGTTTAACTTTGTGTGTCATACAAACCATAGATGCTTTAGGTTTCTGCTAAAACAATCATCAGTGAAATAACTAACACCTTAATTGCTGTCATTAGGCTTCAGAGTTTGAACATCTCCATTGAAGTGAAAGGGAGCAGTTCACAGTTCTTGAAGTTTTTCAGACTTTCTACTCAGCCATTCATCATTGCATTGGTTATATTAATTTCTTGTCTCAAAGTTTATTTTCAGAACAATAAGGGTTAGACTATAACTTTCATTTAAAATGAGAGCTTATATTCTGAAGTCCATTTCTTCAGCTATTTAGCTGTTTGTACAGCATTTGTGGTGGTGTATAGTTTTATTGTTTGAGGCTTCAGCCTAGGCTGCCCATCACGAGAGTACTTCTGTTTGATAATATGTGCGGGCCTTGTTCAAGCAATGACTTAGCTTAACAAATTACTTTTTCTTCAGACTTCATTTTTTGGAAGGGAAAGTGGATGTTACTGTACAGATTTGTTATTAATTTATCAGAATACAATATGTAAGATATTTTATTAGAATTAAACTTAAAGTTCCTCAAAGCAACAGTGTGCAATTGAACTTTTCTCTTAGTATCCCAAGTATAAAAAGATAATATCATTTGAAAAATGTACTGCTGCTACTTCCTTATTCCCGGGGGAAGCTGTGTCTGTCTCACCATCTAATGATCAACTTTGTGTCATGTGTACACGTGAAATAAGAAGTAGTAAAATATCCAGACAGTGTAGTGTTTTTTTGTTAACTTTGTTATCAGCGGCACCATTTTTATAGCATTAATTCTTGCTATCAGGCTTTGTATCAGTTACCCTAATTATATATGATTCCTGATCCTATTTGGCACTGCCAGTAGATAAAAGAAGTCTCCAAAATATTCCCAAATCCATCTTTCTAGAGAGCTAGAGACACAGAAAATCCCTCTCTCGCAAAAAAGTGTGCAATTGCTTATTGGTGATAAGAGTAGCATTAAAATTACCTCTTTGCCTCTCACTGCTTCTTTTACTTTGTTGTTTAACCACAGTGGCTCTTTTTTGGTTTTCTTACTATGTTTTTTAAATTGGTGTATACATTTAAGTTTTGGTTGCTTGAAGGGGTGCTGGTGGTGGTTACTCAGAAGTCTGGACCTCAGTGAGAATAATATCCCAATGTTTACAGCTGTCTGCTGTGTTCTGCATAATATCTGTGAAGCAAAGAGGGAAAAGTTTCTGCTGAGGTGGAGGATGGAGGTGGAGCTTCTGTCTGCTGAATTTGAACAGCCAGATAGAAGGGCTATTAAAAGAACTGTATGCAGAGCTGTACTGCTCAGGGAGGCCTTGAAAGACCATTTTATTAGTGAGCCAGAGTAACCTGTGGTGTTGTAATGTGCTCTACCTGGCCCTGAGCTTTTGCAGCCTGGTATGAATCGTGTAGTGAATTATTGTACATGTAGAGATATAACATTGTCAGTGCACCTATTAATTCTGTTTGTGAATGATCTTATGAGTGGTGTGACACTTTACAGTAACAAGTAATTGGTCGCTTTCTGAACTGATGAGCACCAGCAAGCATATATTGTGACCTGATGAAGACTGGTTATGTTCCAAATAATAGAATTTGTCTCTCCCATGCTAGAGTCTAGACCAGAGGTGGGCAAACATCCAGCCCTTGAACTCCCACCAGAGAGTTGGATCTGGGGCTTGCCCCACTCTAGCCATGAGCAGGGTTGGGGGCTTGCCCCGTTCCACGCAGCTCCTGGAAGCAGTGGCATGCCCCCCGGCTCCTACACATAGGGGCAGCCAGAGGGCTCTGCGTGCTGCCCCTGTAGCTGGCCAATGGGTGCAGCAGGGGCGGCGCCTGTGGACAGGGCAGCATGCAGGGCTGCCTGGCTGCGCCTCCATTTAGGAGCTGGAAGGGGGACATGCTGCTGCTTCTGGGAGCAACTTGAGATAAGTGCCACCTGGAGCCTGCATCCTTGACCCCCTCTTGCAGCCCGACCCCCTGCCCCAGCCCTGATCCCCCTCCCGCCCTCTGAACCCCTTCGGCACAGCCTGGAGTAACCTCCTGCACACCTCATCCCCAGCCCCACCCAGAGCCTGCACCCCCAGCTGATGCCCTCTCTCCTACACCCCAACCTCCTGACCAAGCCTGGAGCCCCCTTCTGCCCTCCAAACCCCTCATTTCTGGCCCCACCCCAGAGTCTTCCCCCCCAAGCCAGAGCCCTCACCTCTTCCTGCACCCCAACCTTCAATTTCATGAGCATTCATAGCCCACTATGCAGTTTCTATACCAGATATGGCCCTCAGATCCAAAAGTTTGCCCACCCTGGTCAATACTGTGGTGGATCCAAAAACAGGTCCTGGGTCAATGCGCAGCAGGATCCCATGGTCCTATATCTCCAGTACTCCTCCTCTTCCTAGTCCACCACCCCTACCTTCTCACTGTGACTTTGACTCCTCAGAGGTATCCATGGTGTTATTGGCAGTGGTGATGGGATCTCTGCTGAGTATGAGAGACAATTCTTTGTAAAAGCAGCAGGTCTGTAGCTTGTCACAGCATCAACCATTGACTTCCATGGCTTTCTGGTATGTCTGCTGAAACTTCTTGGCTTTCATGCTGCACTGCTGCTGGCCCCTGTCATACCCCTTCTACTGTATTCTTGGGGTAATCTTCTTGTAGATGTCAGCGTTTCTGTGGCTGGTTCGGAGTAGTGCCTGCACTGCCTCTTCTCTTCACAGGTCCAAGAGATCCAATGTCTCTTGTTTGCTACAGGCAGGAGCACATCTGGTGCATGTAACCAGCATGGTCAGCTGGGCAGTTGCATTCAACTATGGAGAGTTGCTAGGTGCGCTTGCCAAGTGGGCAATCAGGAAAAAGAATTTCAAAAATTGGCAGGGCTTTAAAGGGGGTTGGGGGGCAGGGCAGGCTTCCAGTCTCCATGACTCATGAGCAGTGGAGGTCACTGGTGAACAGAGTGGTCAGTGTGGGGCATTGTGAGATAGCTGCTGGAGGGCAGTTATATTTGTCAGAAGTAATGTAGCAGTGCATCAACCTAAGTACATTGACTGTGGCTCTATACCTCTCAAGGAGGTGGTGGTGGTATTATTAAGGGGGTATTTATGTCAGTGAGAGCCAAATTAAGTGTAGACTCATGCACAACCAGGTTGACCTCTGCTGCCTTTTGTCAACCTAACTGTATAGTGCAGACCAGGCCTGCAGGACAAGTTTTTTCCCCTCTAGTCTAGATATGGCCCTAATCGATATTTCTTATATTAAAATCCTGCAGAGATTTGGAGTATTCAGTTACCAATTGTATCTGTTTTTTCCAGTGTGGCTGGTCTACCCCCAAACTTGAACCAAAATAACTTACTGGCTTTCATTCGTACTTTATTTTGAAATAGTATCCAAACAACTGCTTGGATAGAAATAACAAAAGGTGTAGATTAATACTAACTTAGTTATTTTGATTGCAGCAAGATAATTATCCCCATGAAAGTCATGGGCTATTAAACTTATCTCATTAATAAATACTCAGTGTCAGCAAGTCTGGAGTCATTATGCTTGAATAGAAACGGAACTTTCTTCAGTTATCTCAATCAGTTAAGAAATCATTTTCATATTAGGTGAAAATAGAAGCCATAGGCAAGTCATATTACTTTAGTTCGTAGCATGTAAATTGGCCTAAATTAGCTTGAGGCATTGACTTTCTTTGTTTGAGTCTGGAGTAACTAATGGAAGCACTTAACTGTCAGCTATGTTAACCTTAACTAAAGTGTCATTACTTAATTTTTAAAAGTTGTATCATGGTATTTCCATAGAATTTTCACTATTTGGGCTTTCCAAAAATCTTGAAGTGGGTGGCGACTGACACATTTATGGTATGGCTGTATGTATAAAATGAGTTACTTAATTGAACACATGTTCAAAAGAGGTGGGGGGAGGTAGGACTTCTGCTAAACATTTGTAGTCCATAATGGAAAATGTCTGTTTTGCAGATCATTTTAATTTACAATAAGTGTATTACCTAGTGTTTCTGCTGTGGCATTTGAACTATAATTTTCATATCTTAGTGACAAAGTATGAGGATGTAGGAAGCAAAAGATTGTCCACTTGTTCATTTAAGATTATGCTGGCTGGGATGTTCAAGAGGGGCAGGGTTTTGAAGGAACAAATGACTAGTCTTTGTTAAAGCCAGGTAGAGAAGAAAAAACATATCTGGATATGTAGTATATTTTCCTTTGTTGGTACTAGAGGTATAGCAAAAGAGAAGAAATTAAAATAAAAACAAGAATAAAAATTGATCTTCTATTTGGAAGATGAAAGGTGTGGAAGTAGAGCAAGAACTGATAGGGATTTGAAGGGAATTTCAATGCAGACAGTCCCCTCTGTGAGTAAGAGTCAGGCTAGCTGTAAGCCTAATAATGCGAGACTTGTAGAAGTGAGGATTGTGTGAGGTGAGTGGAAAAGAACTGTGAGAGAGGTTGTTTTGACCTTGTGTTAAGATAAAAATGGAATGTAGACTATAGCAGAAATTGTTGAGAGAAATCAGATGGAGAGAAGGAATATGTATAAGCAATATGCAGCTGTTGCTCATTATTGTCTGTAAAAAAGGTATAAATGTTGGCTGTAATTGTTTATGTTTAGAGAGACCTGCCTAGGTGGGGGGAAAACCTGTATCCTAGTGTGCACTCTCCCTCCATGCAATTGCTAGAGAATAAAGTATCTGACTTGCTGCACCCAACCAGAGAGTGAGAACTCTGTTTTTCTCCGAGAAGGGGAAGGGCAAGAAGTTCAGCTTTGGTTATGGAATATACTTCCCTTTACTGTAAAGCAGCTAAGAATATTCAGCCTTTGTTTATTTCATGGGCTAAAGTACGACTGGCTAACACAAACCTTTGTTAAACATGAGTCTAGGTTGCTTATCATTGTACCTTACAGCCTTCTAGAACATGGAAGTTGGCACTTGAACATGACAACCTCCAGAAATCAGGAAACACTCAATAAAATATAAAAGTTAGAAAACAGGAAATGCAGAGTTAAGGTAATGCCTGCCATGCCACACCACAACACTATATTTCCTTCCTCATGTCCCTTTAGGGCAAAGAAGGCATCAACTGAAGTCAGAAAATGCAGAGTGAAAGTCGTGTCTTATCACTTCCCACAAAATTTTAGGAGCGCCCTGGGAAAGATGACATTAAGTCCTAGGAATATGACATAACCTTACCCTGCCCTAAACAAACTTGCTGTTTCTGTGTAGACCATAATTTCAAGTTCTTGTTCCTATCTTTCTCTCTCTCTCTCTCTCTCTGCATCCCTTACTTCCAAAACCATTACCTCTCTTTCGTTTCCCCAACACTGTTCTTCTTCCTCTTCCCCACCATCTTCCACGTGTTAGGGAGGCATGCTGTAATTTCCCTGAGGGCCTCCTTAGGACAGTGATGCCATCTTAAGGTAAGTATCAGGGGGTACCCGTGTTAGGCTGTATCCACAAAAACAACAGGGAGTCTGGTGGCACCTTAAAGGACTAACAGATTTATTTGGGCAGAAGCTTTTGTGGGTAAAAAAAAAAACATCACTTCAGATGCATGGAGTGAACTTTCTGTAACTTTCACTCCACGCATTTGAAGAAGTGAGGTTTTTTTACCCACAAAAGCTTCTGCCCAAATAAATCTGTTAGTCCTTTAAGGTGTCACCAGACACCTTGTCATCTTAAGGTAAGGGGCTAAAGTTAAGGTTTAGGGGTCAGTGTATAGGAATGGTGTGGAGCACTTCTAAAACAACATTAATGCACAACTAATGAAGGGTTTTGTTAGAGCTTGTCTACAGAAGAAAATTTCACCTGTTATAATAGTATAGTTATATTGCTGTAGTTATGCTATTCTGACTCCCATTGTGTCTACTGCTTTTGTGGAAAAAGAATAGCTCTTTTGGCTTGCTTAACCTGCTTCCAAAGTAACTTAAGTTAAACTAGAAAAAACCACTCTTATGCCCTAAAGTGTCAGCATGGGAAGTTATACTGTTGTAATTATCATGGTTTAAACTTACACGGATATAGGGAAAGAGAACTTTTCCCATGTAGGTAAACCCTTAATTTTCCTCTGGCTTTTCCAGAAGTGGAACTAGTGAGGAAAGTTTGAATGAAGGGCAAATGTGAGAGGGTTTCTGGGGACTCAGTCTTCTCACTGATGCCTCCAGCTTACAGCTGGGGTGAGGTAAGACCCAGACTGCCTACCATGCTACATGTCTGATGCAGGCAGGGGAAAGGTGTTCAGCGTTACCCTTCCCCTAGGAGTAGCATGAGTGAGGGCAGAGGTGCCATAACTTTTTTTTTGTAAATTAATTTCTGGATTTTCCCTTTTTTTCTTAAACATGAAGTTTCAAAGTTTTTGAATGCATGTCTTCTCTGTATATGTAGCTATACTGTATGGAGCACATACAGCTGTTGTTTCCATTTATTCCTAGAAGTTTCTCCATCCACCTCTCATTATTCCATCTCTCAACTTCCCTTTCCCCCACACCAGCCCCTTCACCAAAGTCTCTCTGCTCCCCCCAAAATACCTCTGCAGTCTGTGCCTTTCCTCTGAAACAAGCTATACCAGCATAAACACCTTTATACTGCTGTAACTGCATCCGTACTGGGGGACTTCATTTTAGCTAAATTGTTTTTATGCAGATATTTAATTAAATAAGTACAAAAATTGTATATAGACAAACCTTCAGGTAAATTTTTGTTTTACTTTCCCCATCTATAAAATGAGGATAGTCTTATTGCACAGTGGAGGTAAATTAATGTTTGTGTGATTAATGTACAGCGTTCACATTATATTTTTGATTCCAATATTTGCACTGTAAAAAACAAGAGAGTATTTTTCAATTCACCTATTACAAGTACTGTAGTGCAATCTCTTTATTATGAAAGTTGAACTTCCAAATGTAGAATTATATACAATAAAAACCTTCATTCGGTTTTTCCTTAATTGTGGGCAAAAAAGATACAAGAACCTGAAATTTTAAAAGCGGGTCATTTTATAGGGGACGTTATCTTGGGAACCCTTGGATCAAATGACCTTGAATTTGCACCACAAACTCTACCATGCTTCTCTGTGGACATAGCAATTTTCAAGTCATTATTCATGGGGATTTTTAGAACACTTTGAAAATCTTTTCTTAACAAAGCGCCATTCAACCTTAACCATGGTCCATCAAGGTCAGTGTAGACAAAAATTCATTAAAAAATTTATTTGATTTTTTTTGCAAATTGAATTGGCATGTTTTATTTAACTTAGAGGCTTTATTTAAACTAAACACATTTATTTTTTAAAAGAAACTTATTTTAAATTATGGCAAAACTATGTTAAGGCCTAAATTGCCAGAAGCTGGTTTAAATCATGATTAAAATTAGTGATTTAAATTTTTGATTTTAAACTAGTCTACCCTCATCAAGGACCTCTCACTCCTTAATATAGAGTGCTTGAAATATTCATTTTGGTGAGTGTCCCATTTGCAAGGATCTTTACATAGTTTTTAGGTGTTGATCGCAATATATCATGTGCAGTAACTCTGTGGAAGAGATTGAGATTTAGTGTTCATGAGTGATGATTTAAGATTTTCTTCAAATAGGTGGAGAAATGGAAAGAATGGAGCACTCAGTCTTAGTGTGTTGATAGCTATGGCTATGATAAAAGCTTTGCTACTATCAGTGTTGAGTCAAAATAAGTAACAGGAACTAATGGAATGTTTACTTGTTTCATGTGAATGTATTAAATATAAAAAGGGGGAAGAGGAAATAAAGAAAATATAGCAGAACTAGATAAATAAATTTTTCAGTTTTCAAGAAACATAAATATGGTCTTAAGAATAAGACATTTAAAGTATGAATCCAAATTTTTTTAGTGTACAGGGATTTGGAAGCTTTACAGAATTCATGCTTGCAACGGATGCTGTACAAAAAATTCTGTATACTCACAAGTACACCTCATCTTTTTAACTTGTTAGTTCTTGGAAACAGATACTGTTTTATATAACAGCTCTTTCTTGGAAGATAGTTCTGGGTACTGGCATGTATTAGTAGGCACATGTCCGTGATTGCACTGTTAGCCAGTAAACTTGAAGCTGCCATGCTTTGAGAGAGTTTTCTCACTATAGCAAAACCGGACCTGCTGATTTTTAAGTGAAGATGAAAGTTTGGCATTCCAGTCTTCAGAATATTCTTCAGTGTTATGCTGTTCTATTGCAGTGCTGGGCTGTGAGCAAACTTTAAAGCTAAAACTTTCTATTATGTGCACAGAGTTCTTGTTGAAATATAATTGATGGTCAGACGTGGACGTTGGCCACTAAGTGACCAGGGTTAATGTCCTGGGCTGCAACTATGAGAGAACAGGGTAGAAAAAAAGTAGTGTTATGTGTGTAGATGGTTGCAGCTTGTATCCCCAGTGGAGTTAGTGGTTAAAGTCTTGGTGGAAAACTAGATACATACTGACTTCATATTATTGCAGCTCATGAAAAGTGACTGTCACCTTCTAACATGTGTTCTCTGTGTGTGGTGAGTTATATCTGCTTTCTTTAGTGTAGGTTTTTCAAAACTCAGTGTCTTAGACTACTCCTCACTGAATGCACGATCAGTCAGGTACCCCTGTGACAACTACCACAATTGCTTACAGGGAAATGGGATAGTAGGAAGATACAGTTAATGGTCTGTAATGTGATAAGTATTTTTTTAACCTTGTCTCTTTTTTGTTCATTTAATTTTCCCCTCGGTCTGGTCTGTTCTTCTACTTTTGCTTCTCATTTGCCTGGTCATCCCCTCTGGTCTTGCTGACTGGATGCCTGGTTTCTTTCTCCCTTGCAGAGCTGCCTTGCTACCTGGTCAGTCTTTCCCTCTACTCTTCCGTATTTTTTGCCCAATTCTGTTCTTCCCTGATAACCTGGACATTTAACTCCAAAAACTTCTCCTACTTCCTTTTCAGGTGCCTACTGTCCCCCAGAGTATCACTTGCAGGATGGGAGTCATTTCCTGAAGTCAGCCCATTTCCACTCCTGCTATGAAGTGGCGACCCTAATAGGGACCATAACAGGGGTGCTGCACTTCTCTTACACCATACCTGCTGCTTCCAACATGTTCTCATTCCCCTTTCCAGCTCTTGTCATTTGAACTGCACTGCTTCAAACTATTCTCCCCCCTCATCTACCCTTTCCCCAGCTTCTCCCTGTCTGCCTTCCTCTCTGATTTCACCTCCTGGCTCTCATTTCCTCTCACTGTTGGTCTGCACTTATCCCTGGTACTTTAAATATTGTGTTGTTGATCCATCCAACCCTGTAGCTGACTGTCTCCTCACCCTTTTATTGCTTTTGACCTGCAGTTCTGGTTCAGCACTCCAAAATGACCATTCATTGAACTTGGTCTTCACCAAGCGCTATTGTTCTCCTCAACTCCCCTTTGATATGTGATCTCTCTTGGACCACCACCTGATCTCTTTCAACATCGCCTACTTACACCGGCCCTCTGACCTTGTCACTTAGTGCTTCCATGACTCCTAGTCCATCAATGTTCATGATTTCTCTTCTGCTCTCATCTTTTCTTCCTTTGACCTGGTCATCTCTATTCTACACTCTTTTCCACGCTTGCCTTCTTTGTCCCTCTCTTCCATTGCAAAATCTGCTCTACCAACTCCCATCCCTGACTCACCCAACATCTGTTTCCTCTTCTCCTATTCTCTAGCAGAAATCCCATGGATATGTTGAATTCCTACACTAGAGACTTATTCTCTCCTCCTCCTGTTCTGTCATTTTCCTAGCTTTACTTCTCCAATCTGACCGAATCCTGTACCTGCAATCCTAACTGCCTTTTCAGCCAACACATTTGGCTCCCTCCTTAAACTTTCTCTCCTTCTTTTCTCCCCTGTGCTCAGTATGTCATCTCTTTGATTTATTCAGAAAGAGAAGAGACACAATAGGATGCAACTCTATTCCTCTACTCTCTTCATACCTTCCGCACAGCTAAAATTTTTGTTCAAGCCCTCATCATCCTGCATCTTGACTATTGTAACATTCTCGTCTCCGGCCTCGACAAATGTAGTCTTTCTCGATTTAAAATGCGGCTGCAAAGATCACCAACATTCACTAACTTTTTGTGTGATACACTGCACAAGAAGGAATTAACTCAGTTTCACTTTAAAGGACTGGCATTTAAGAAAAAAACTTCTAAAATGTGCTAACTGACCTTTATGACAAAACTTTTTTTTTTTTTTTTTTTAAACCGTTCCCAAATTAAGTTTTGTTGGCAGGTAGGCTCTAATTGCAGGGAGAAACATGAAAAATGTTGCAATTTAAAAAACCAATATTAGAAAGTTGAGAAATCAGGTTTTTACTACATAAAATGTGTTACGACATGTCACCCAAAATATCTTAATACTATACCAGCCACCTTGTCCTGCTGCCTTAAAAATAGATACATTTTACTGTAAGAAGACTGCAACAGTACATTGTAACTACAGCCTGTTTAAAATGTTTCATGATACAGATATCCAGTGTTTTGAAAAGGCTCATGTATTTGTTGTGGTAACACAGTCGACAATGAATCAATTAACACAACGGTATCATGAATTAAAGTGAAAAATCTGTAGTGAAATTGTTGCACGTTGAGTTTCTGGAGTTGAATGGCTCAGCAGTTCAAACAGGACTTAAGGAAGCCAGAAGTCTAAGTCTATATGTTAAAGAAACTGTGACACAGTAGTCAGGGCCAATCTGAAAATCATTCTCAGTCTGTACAGAACTTGGATGCTTTGCTAGGCTCTGAACCAGTGATGATTCCATAGGGTCACATGCACACATGGTCAAGCTTGCATACATTTCTGAAATCTATCCATCAACTTCATGGAAACAGTGTAAAGGCCCTACTTTACCTCAAAACTAAGTGAAAGAAACTGAATTTGAATCTTCCAGACCAAGCTCTTAGGGCAGGGGTGGGCAAACTTTTTGGCCTGAGGGCCACATTGGGTTTCTGAAATTGTATGGAGGGCCGATTAGTGGAGATTGTGCCTCCCCAAACAGCCAGCCATGGCCTCTCCCACCCCCCCCGCCCCCGATCTGACACCCCTCCTTGCTTCTTGCCTCCTGCCCCATCCACCCCTCCCTGTCCCCTGACTGCTCCGAGACCCTCCGCCCCTGACTACCTCCCTCTGTCCTATTCAACACCTTTCTGCCCAGCCCCTGCCCCATCCAACCACCCCTTCTCTCTGACTGCTCCCAGAACCCCTGTGCCCGACTGCCCATCCCTGCTGCCCCATCCGATCCTCCCCTCCTTTCTGACTGCCCCTGGGACCATGCCCCCATTCAACCCTCTTGTTCCCTGCCCTCCGACTGCCTGGACCCCTGTCCACATCCCCACCCCCGACCACCACTCCAAACTCCCCGCTGTCCCGCCCAGCTGGAGCCAGCCACGCTACTGCATAGCACAGAGCACCGGGTCAGGCTGCAGCTCTGCAGCTGTGCTGTCCCAGGAGCTCGTAGCCCCACTGCCCAGAACAATGCACCAGCAGTGCAGTGAGCTGAGGCTGCGGAGGAGGGGGAGTAGCAGAGGAGGGGGTGGGGGCTAGCCTCCTGGGTCAGGAGCTCAGGGGCCGGGCAGGAGGGTCTTGCGGGCTGTAGTTTGCGCACCTCTGTCTTAGGGTATGTGTACACTGTAGCTATGGATGTGAATTTCAGTTTGTGTAGACATAACCATGCTATCCTTAATTTAACTAGCTCGCTAAAAATAGTGTTTAGGATGTGGAAGTGTCTACATGAGCTGCAGATCACACCCTCAGCTGCAGTATAGATGTTCTCTTAGAGAAACAGTGAGACAAAGTTAGAAAGATTATTTTTTTCGGGAAGTATGCTTCTTGATTTCTTATCTCCAAAAAGCCACCTTTGATTTGCCTCAAACTTACTAGTCTATCTTGGCACAAGACCATATGTGTAAAACTTCAGACATACATAGTTCTTCTTCTAGTGATTGCTCATGTATATTCCAGAGTAGGTGTGAGTGTTCGCCACGTGCACTGGTGCTGGAAGTTTTTCCTTTAGCAATACTCATAGTGGGGGAGCACCGCTGCAACCCCTAGAGTGGCACCTCTATATCATGCTATAAGGGGAGCAGCACGCTCCTCCCACCCTCAGTTCCTTCTTGCCGCCAGTGAAGGTAATCGGAACTTCGTGCTCCAGCTCTGCTGTAGCGCTTCTAGCCTTAGTTCTATGCCCAGGAGCGTCCCACACTCAGTGCCTTCGCTGTCTGTGTGAGACTCACGTAAGTGAGCATTGTGAGAGTTGTAGATCATTCAAACCTCGAACGAAGCGTGAAGCAGAGATCCAACTCCAGGCCCTGTTAATGGAGTTGGCATTGGCCTCAGCACCAGCATGCCGACCTGACTCGGCACCGGGCACCGGGTCATCGGGGTGAAGCGAATGTCCATCCACCAGTCAGCACCGCTCCCCTGCCAAGAAGCAAGGGAAGAATCAGTGCCAATGAGAGAATGACAGGGGTGAGGCCAGACCCAAGTTGGGCAGCCCGCGATCGCCCTTGGGAGCCAGACCTCCAACTTGTGCTGAGCGGAGTAGTCTGGTCCCGTCCGCGCGTGCCTCTCTGTGGTGAGAGTGTCGTCGACGCCAGAGGCAGCACAGGTAGTGCGTGACATCCTCGCCCTCCCAGTGCCGGGTGTGCCGCCTGAGACGGGCCCCCGATCCCAAGGGAAGCCACCGCTGGAAGCTCATCAACCCTCCCTGGTTCGGCATAGCCTCCACTCTGAGGACGAGATGCCTACCCGTTGCAAGGGGCCATCCTGGAGCCCGCACCAGACTTTCACTCTGTTGGCCGATTGGCCTGAGAGGGAGTCTTGACAGTCCTCCATTACCCACAGAGGTCACAGGCACTGAGACTAGAGGCGTCAACGCTTCTCTTCCCACCGAAGCTATAGGAGCAGGTCTTGACGTCATTGGCTTCGACACTCAGATTCGAGTGTTTGATCCGATGGATGTCATGCTTGGAACGCCCCTCGACCGTCATCGGCATCCGGGCGTCGTAGCTGTGGTCACTGGAGGGGAATCTAGAAGCAGCACCTCTGACGGGTACACGTCTTCGTCATCTAGGTCTAAATCTCGAGGTTGGCACCGACACAGTCATGGACGCTCCCGATACTCATATGGCACCGTGCGTTTCTCAGCTACTTTGGCTTCAGCACCCAGCCGCCCATCCCCGGGCTACGCCGCCCCCCCACGATCAAGCGGGTCAGTGGCAAGGGGCACCTTGGCAAGGGCAGTGGTATCAGTGGGCACCGTGGCCCCACTTACCTGCACTGGCGAGACCCTGTTCAGTAGTCGGGGCATCGCAGGTACACTCTGCCCCACCTTGGCACCAGGAAAAGTCAACCAGTACCGAACCAGCGGCACCGCACCCGGGCTCAGACTTGGGGGTTGAACCACCGTTACCACCCGATGCCCTGGGGTCAGAACCGGTCCCTTCACCGGCACTAGGGGAATCCATAGCGGCGCTGCCACCTGCCCTACAGGAAGATTTCAAGGCTCACCAAGAGCTTCTTAAGCGGGTGGCGTCAAATCTCCAGCTTCAGGATGAGGAGATGGAGGAGCCGTCAGACATCTTGTTCAACATGTTGTCCTCTTTGGCACTGGGCCGTATGGCCTTACCTCTCCACCGGGGGTGGCCAACATATCGACTTTGCTTTCGCGAACCCCAGCCTCCTTGACACTATTTCTAAAAATGTGGAGAGAAACTATTTTATGCTAGCAAAGGGGCATGAATATTTGTACTCTCACCCGGCAGCCAACTCTCTAGTGGTGGAGTCCATAAACCACTGGGAGAGGCATGGTCAACCCACGCCCACCCCCAAGGATAAGGATAAGGATAAAGACGCCAGGAGACTGGATACTTTCGGCAGGAAGGTTTATGCATCAGTGAGCTTCCAGCTCAGGGTGGCAAATCACCAAGCCCTACTGAGCTGGTATGATTTTAATTTGTGGGGGTCCCTGTCAAAGTTTTGAATTCCTTCTACAGGAAAGGGACAAGAGTTCAGAGCCTTGGTCAGCAGAGGAGCGGTGGCGGCGAAAGCAGCTTTTCAAGCATCTTTGGACACGGCGGATACAGTGGCCCGTTCGATGGCCTTGGCCATTTCCATGTGAAGGGCATCATGGCTCTTGCTGTCGGTACTGTCCACGGAGTCCCAGTCCCTCGTGCGGGACCTGCCCTTCAACGGGAATGCCATGTATGTGGATCAAACAGACATCCATCTGTGTGGGATGAAAGACTCTCCCACCACGCTGCAGACTCTGGGCCTGTATGTCCTGCCAGCGAAGGACAAACCCAGGTCACAAGCCTCGACCCCTCCAGCTAGAGGCAGATCTGAGCCCCTGCCTAAGAGGCTGAGGGAGGAGAGATGCATATCTCAGTGCCAGTTCCACTCAGCCCCGCGACCTGGTCCCTCTAAGGGCAAGAGGCAGGGGAAGAGGTGCTTTTGACTCTTTGGGGGGGCTCACCGGGCCCGTTGCCAGGAAAGCCCTCCAGTTAATGAAGTTTGTGTTCTGCAACTGTTTATCTGCCTTCCGAGTGCAATGGTCTCGTATAATGTTGGACCAGTGGGTCCTGAGCACCATTTCCAAGGGATACATGTTGCAGTTTGCTTCGGTCCCCGGGGACATAGAGCAGACCCTCCTTCTGAACCAGGAGGTGACGCGCCTCCTCACACCCTCCTGCAGCTTCTAGCGTCTCCGCTGTGCAGGCTGCCACTTCGGCCGGATTTCCTCTCCCAGGAAGGGGGATGCCTCCTCCATCCCAACCTGGCTGCACTTCATCTGACAGCATGACTGCATCATGGTTAGGCGAGGAGGAAAGGAGGTGTTCTGAGGGTTTCAGGCAAGTTCTGCTAGTAAGCAGAAAGCCGTCCACACTACGGACCTATCTGGCCAAATGGTCTAGATTCTCTAGGTTGGCAAGAGAAAGGCATACTTGCCCATCATCCGCATCACTCCACCTCATTCTAGATTACCTCCTGTCCCTTAGGACCCAGGGGCTAGCTCCCGCCTTGATCAGGGTACACTTAGCAGCCATTTTATCTTTCTACCCTCCCGTGCATGGTCACTTGGTTCTTTCCCATCACATGACATCCCGGTTTTTGAAAGGACTGGATTGGGTGTTTCCTTATGCCAGGCCCCCAGGGGGACCTGAACCTAGTGCTCTCCCATCACATGGGTCCCCCTTTTGAGCTGTTGGCCACATGTTCCTGGTCCCACTTATCATGGAGGGTAGTGTTCCTGGTGGCGATCACCTCAGCCCACCATGTCTCAGAGCTTAGGGCCGTAACCTCAGAACCCATGTATACGGTCTTCCACGGGGATAAGGTCCAGCTTCTCCCACACCCGGCTTTTCTGCTGAAAGTGGTCTCGGCTTTTCATATGGATCAGGACATTTTCCTTCCGATACTCTGTCCCAAGCCCCATTCCTTTGAGGAACGGCGCCTACGCATGCTAGATGTGTGTAGGGCGCTGGCCTTTTACCTAGACCGAACGAGGCCATTCTGGAAATCCACACAACTTTTCGTTGCATCGTCCAAATGCATGAGGGGACAACTGGTTTCTACCCAGCGAATTTCCTGCTGGATCACCTTGTGCATACACACACATTATGACCTGGCAGGGGTTGCCCCGCTGCCTATCGTGAAGGCACATTCTATGAGAGCTCAGGCCTCGGCTGCCTACATAACTCATGTCTCCATTCAGGACATTTGTAGAGCTGCAACGTGGTCCTCTGTCCACACTTTTTCTTTGCACTAGGCGGTCGTCTCCCAAACGCGAGATGACACCGGGTTTGGTAGGACTGTACTCCGTCCTGGAAACCCTTAAACTCCTACCCACCTCCATCAGATATAGCTTGGAGTCACCTACTGTGGAATACACATGAGCAATCACTCCAAAAAGTCCCGTAACTGGCGTTCTTCAAGATGTGTTGCTCAGGTGTATTCCACATCGCACCCTCCTTTCCCTCTGTCAGAGTAGTCTGGCAAGAAGGAACTGAGGGTGGGGGGAGTGCGCAGCTCCCCTTATAGCATGATATAGAGGCGCCACTCTAGGGATTGCAGCGGTGCTCCCCCACTATGGGTACTGCTAAGGGAAAAGCTTCTGGCACCAGTGCACGTGGTGAGCATGCACGCCTACTGTGGAATACACCTGAGCAACATATCTCGAACGCCAGTTATGGAACAGGCAACTGTCCTTTTTGGCAAAATGAGGAGGGTGGTTAAAATCATTCTTCTGAGGAAAAAGTGGTTTTGAACATAATTATGGAGAGACTTGATGTCACTGTAATACTATAGGTCAGAAAACATTCCTGCTTTGACAAGGGGATGGAATTAAATAGCTTATTAGATAATTTCACTCTTTTACAATTCTGTGAAGAAACTAAAATTTAGTGTCTATAAAACTAGAAAGTCTTTGACTTATCACTTGTATGTAAAATGAACCTTTTTTAATGAACAAATCTGTTACACATGTATTCATTTAATAACCAAATACACTTTTAAGCACTGTAGAAATGATCTATGGTAATTTTTTTACTACTTTTTTTGTCTCACGTTAGTGCTGCAGAAAAAAAACAGTCTGATTTGGAGTCTGTTGTGGTTTGTATATCATAAGAAAATTATTAACTAGGGCCCCAGAATTGAATCATTTTCTACCCTCTTATCCTTTTACAGCTATAAGCATTTACTCAGGAGGTACAGTCAGGAAATACTACTTTATTTTCAGATTTCAGGCTGGGTTTTAAGGCATGGAAATTAGGAACACTTTTTTTAACTTATAAACTAAGCAAATTCTTTATGAAATTTAAACATGGAATCTCACAATGCTGCTGTTAGACCTTTTAGGGTAGAACTTCATTATGTCTTCTAGAATTGAACACTAGTTTTATAGTCAAATACTTTATAATCTTATTAAATACTACAGAGTATACTTGTATTGTGAGTGTGGCAGCACGACTCAGATTTCCCACCATATTTGACTTTCTTTATTGAAACATATCCCTCCACTAAATTGTATTTTTCCTCTTCCTTATATTTGACAGATATCTAAAATAACCTTGTTATATCAAAATGGATGGGAAAAAGTTATTCAGTCCCAATTTAATCCATTGATAACTCTTGCTTTTTGGCCTCTCTTAGTTGGAGCTTCAGTTCTTCTGCTTTCAGCTCCCTAAATTCTAGTGGCCTGATAGCTGAGTCTCTTCTGGAGAAACCTGGATTGAACTACTCAGATACATGAATTGAATCTTACAAATAGATTTTTAAAATTTTATAGTTAAATTATTGGTAGAATGTGGAGGATATTTTCACATAGCTGCATCATATATGCTATATGTAAATCAAAGACTGAAAATTCCATGAACAATTTCGAACTTGCCCTTAATATAGATCCATAGTGAAATGTATTAAGTGTATGGATGTGAGGGAGGATAAAAGAAGATGCACTGCACTTTTAATTAAAACATTGACAAACTTCCATGCTCTGAAATACAGATATGTTTAATTTGTATAGAAACATTCATGGGGAACTATATTTGTGTGTTTTAGGGACCAGTTACTCTCCACAAGAAAATTCACATAACCACAGTGCTCTTCATAGCTCAAATTCACATTCTTCTAATCCAAGCAATAATCCAAGCAAAACTTCAGATGCAGTAAGTATTAATGGTCATCAATGTCCAAATAAGCCTTGCGTGGTTTTATATATGCGATTTTTGCTATTTTCAATTAAATTATGGAGGGTGAAGTTCTGCATATTTTATTGAATTAGTAAACCTACGTGGCAATTATATACACTTCTACCCTGATAACGCGACCCGATATAACACGAATTTGGATATAATGCGGTAGAGCAGCGTTCCCGGGCGGGGGGGGAGGGAGGGACGGGGCAGGTGTACTCTGGTGGATCACCTATAACCCACTAAGATTTTTTGGCTCCTGAGGACAGCATTATATCGGGGTAGAGGTGTACTAAAAATGGAGGGAACAGCGTTACAAATTACATTTGGCAGAGATTATACGTTGTTAGATGGTTTCAGTATAGCTAATTGTGGTTAGGGTTTCCAGATGTACCTGTCTTGCCTTTGACAGTTTTAATTGAAAAGACGTACAGCAATTGAGAAAAGTACTTTCCCTAAATATAACACTGGCAAGAATCTTACTCTGGTATCTTGATTCCACAGCAGTAGACTGACCTAACTCTCCAGGCTCTTAATTTTTTTGGAATCTTAAGGGAAGCAGTAATAGGCTTTTGAGCCTTATTGCTTACTGGCTAGCACACACCACTTGCTGTGTTTCAAGCACTCTGTTCCCAAAAATTGCTATGATTACGCTGGTTGATGTTAAAAATTGTTCTGGGGTATGGGGAAAAACAGAGAATCCTCCAAATATTATTTTCTAAAATATAACAAAAAGGTTAAATATTTTTTTATTTACATCATCTGGACATTCTGAGGAGGTTCTTCAGTTGCAGAAATATCAGATCCAAAATCATTAGCATACTGAAGACTTTCATGTAGACAGTAGTGATGTTACAGTCATCCAATGAATGTAGCACCAGATCTCAATTTATGCTATAATTTAGTCAGGTTGGTAAGATGATAGGAGAACCTGTGAATTGTTTGAAGCAGCTGGAAAGCAGTACTGTTGTGGGAGGTGATGGGGAGGGACATTACATTGTCTCTTACGTACAGTGGTAGTGTTTCAAAGTGGATGTGAAGGAAAAAGTCTGCACATCTTGCACCTTTGAATATAGTAGAATCTATATAACTTATTTAAAAACTGTCAAGTAGTCATTTCTCCAACATTGTTGTTCATATTTTCAAAGTCCTACGAGTCTGCGGATGACTGGTCTGAGCACATCAGCTCTTCTGGCAAAAAATACTACTATAACTGCCGAACAGAAGTTTCACAATGGGAAAAACCAAAAGAGTGGCTTGAAAGGTATAGATATGCTTTTATTTTTTAATCAGAGTATATAATCTAGATAACATTGTACTTGATTTGAGTTCTTACTTTATTTGTATTTTTCGCAGAGAGCAGAGACAAAAAGAAGCAAGCAAAATATCAGTTAACAGTTTCCCAAAAGATAGGGACTACAGAAGAGAGGTGATGCAGGCAACAGCTGCCAGTGGGTTCGCCAGTGGAAGTATGTTTTTGTTTTTGTTTTTTGACAATTAAATGCTCTTGTTTTGTGTGCATTGCGTACTTCCTCTCAGTATTTTTTTTTGCCAGACTAAAAAAGAAATCCCTCTTCTCAAGCATAGGCTTTTTGTGGCAGTGAGTGTAGGTGGCCTAGCTCATTTTTTCCCCTAAAATCTATTGCAGTTACAGATAACTCCTCCAAATGTCCTTGCCACCGATGTTGTCTCAGAGTAGCTTTGAGCCTATCCAACTAGAACATTCAGTTATATCAATGTTCTGTGTTAGTATTTCTTTTTTGTAATTATCACTCACTTACTATATGTGTAGCATTTGTCCTTCAGCTTGACGACACAATCTTTTTCTGTAGCTGCTGTGATAGTCTTCTGCCAGTATTTTTTCTTCAGTACTTAAGGTACAAGAGGCTTAAAAGGGCCTGACTATTATCATTGTTTCTTCTTAAATTGCAGGTGAGCAGCATACTAATATTTGGAGAAAATATATTCTGTTTTAACAGGTGCCACACTAGATAAAGAAAATGCACATTACAAGAAGAATAGATTAAATTTAAATTTATTACATATATTTTTGGGTGTTTTTTCTATATTTTCAAACTTACTGATTTCAATTACAACATAGAAAACAAAGTGTATAATGCTCACTTTATATTATTTTTTATTACAAATATTTGCATTCTAAAAAAGAAAATAAATAGTATTTTTCGGTTCACCTCATACAAGTATTTTAGTGGAATCTCTTTACCGTGAAAGTGCAACTTACAAATATAGATTTTTTTTCTTAAATAACTGCTGTCAGAAACAAAGCAATGTAAAACTGTAGAGCCTGCAAGTGCACTCAGTCCTACTTCTTGTTCAGCCAATTGCTAAGACAAACAAGTTTGTTTATCTTTACGGGCGATAATGCTGCCTGCTTCTTATTTACAATCAAACCAGAAAGTGAAAACAGGTGTTCCTATGGTACTTTTGTACCTGGCGTTGCAAGGTATTTACGTGCCAGATATGCTAAATGTTTGCATGCCCCTTCGTGTTTGACTCACCATTGCAGAGTGCATGCTTCCATGCTGATGACACTTGTTTAAAAACAAAACAAAAAGCAATAATTAAATGTGTAACAAAACTCTTTGGGGGTGAATTGTATGGCTCCTGCTCCATAGTTTTACCTGCATTTTGCCATATATTTCGTGATATGGCAGTCTCAGGTGATGATCTGGCATAAGTTGTTCAATTTAAGAACATATTTCATTGCGGATCTGACAAAACTCAAAGAAGGTACCAATATGAGTTTTCTAAAGATGGCTACAGCACTCAGCCCAAGGTTTAAGAATCTGAAGTGTCTTCCAAAATCTGAGAGGGACGGGGTGTGGAAGATGCTGCCAAAAGTCTTAAAATAGCAACACTTCAATTGGAAAATATAGAACTCAAACCAGCATAAAAGAAAATCAACCTTCTGTTGATGGCATCGGACTCATGATGAGGAAGACAAATTTGCTTTGGATCATTATGGAGCAGAAGCCATCATCAGTATGGAAGCATGTCCTCTGGGAATGGTGGTCGAAGCATGAAGGAGCATACAAATGTTTAGCACATCTGGCATGTAAATACCTTGCAGTGCCAGCTACAACAGTGCCATGTGACTACCTGTTTTTCTTTGAGTGGTTGCTCATATCCATTCCAGTTAGGTGTGTGCGCACGCCGCGTGCACGTTTGTCGGAAGACTTTTTACCCTAGCAACACTCGGTGGGTCGGCTGGGCGCCCCCTGGAATGGCGCTGCTGTGGCACCGGATATATACCCCAGCCGACATAGCCACCCTTCAGTTCCTTCTTACCGCCCGTGTTGGTCGTTGGAACAGTGGAGTGTGGCTTAGCTGACCTCCACTCCCCCTAGCTACTCGTAGTTTCTCGTTCGTTATCGTGTATATAGTTATAATTCTTTTATTTATATAATATAGTTATACGTTTCTTCCTTGATAGTATAGTTAGTTTAGTAATAATTAGTGGGGTTCGAGGAGTAGCCTCTTCCCCGCACCTGGTGCCGGAGGCCGTGCCCGGCTCACCAGGTTTCAAACTGTGCTCGGCTTGCCACAGGCCGATGCCGACAGGAGATCCGCACAACTCCTGTTTTGAAGTGCCTCGGGGAATCGCACTTGACAGCTAAGTGCCCCATTTGCAAGGCTTTCAAGCCGCGAACAAAAAGGGAGCGGGACATCAGGCTTAAACAGCTCCTCATGGAGGTGGCTCTCACCCCTCCACCTTCGGCTCCGAGTGCTGGTCAGTTGGTGAGCAGAAGCGCCTCTGCGGCACCGGACTGCACCGGTACACCCAAAGACCCTCAGCACCAGATGTCGCCGGCACTGAAGTTGGCTCCACGACGCACTCTCCCCCTGAGGTTGAGAGAGGCCAAGACTCCTGCTGCTTCGGCACCGCCTGCACCGCAGCCAGAGAGTACGCATAGGTTGGATCGCCCGGCGCTGACACCCGCCGCAGCACTGACTAAATCGGCACCATCGATTCCGGTCCCACAAGGGCCGTCGAGTCCGGCGCCTGTTAGATCCCCGGCGCGTGCTGTGGTAGAGCTCACTATGCCGTCCACGCCAGAGGCGTTCTCAGCAGCGAGGGACCTGATCGCCTTGACAGACTCAGCACTGCCTCTACCCCTGGCACCGCTGGTGAGGGTAATCCAATCCATAGGCAAGCTGACCTTGATTAGACCACCCTCTGTCGACGCAGCGGACGGCACCACTCACGATCGCAGTCCCGCAGACGCTCCAGGTCCAGATGGCGCTCCTGCTCTCGACGCAGCTCGCAGTCCTGGCACTGTTCTACTACACAGCACTGGTCAGACTCGCGGCACCGGTTGGATTCCCGTTCACCGGCTCACTGCCCGCGGCACCGCTCCAGTTCTCGGCAGCACTCCAGGCACCGTGCCTACCGAAGCCATTCACGCCGCCGGGATTCAAGATCTCGGTCGACCTGCCGGCACCGATCTGGTCACAGGGCCCGATCTTGATCCCGGTACTGATATGCATCCCAGCACCGGTCCCCAGTACGTAGAGGAGCGAGATCCGTTGGAACATCTGCACAAGGCTTCTCCGCTCCTCCATGGCCATCCAGAAATACGTCAGTGTCGTCCCACGCGGACAGCTACTATGACCAAGACCGCGATGCGGATGTGTCTACTGGAGTTTTTCAAGAAGCCTGGTTTCAGGACCCAGGACCTCACCAGTGGTCCTTTTGGACACCTTGGACGTACCACCAGGCCCAAGGTGCTCCGCTAGTTTCGGGCCGCTCCGCTGCTTCAAAGCACCGGGCACCAGAGGCCACAGTTAGCCGTCCTCCTCCACCCTGGACGGAGAACCCGATAGTACACCCACCCGGTTCCCCGGTGACGCTGGAGCAGGAACCGGCGCATGAGCAAGAGGCCATACAGGACCCGCTCGTCCCCGGTATTTCATCTTCTTCCTCTCCAGATGAGGCAATGGCAGGGACTACCTCTTCGGGGCTGCCTCCAGTAGACCTAAGAGCCCATCAGGACCTCCTCAGGAGGATAGCGCTCAATATGAACCTCCAGGTGGAGGAAATTCCGGAGGTCGAGGACCCTGTAGTGAGCATCCTGTCGGCAGATACCCCCCCACAGAGTAGCTTTGCCTTTCATCAAGACCGTCCAAGCCAATGCCGACACCTTATGGCAGTCCCCAGCCTCCATTCCCCCTACGGCAAAGGGAGTCGAGCGAAAATACATGGTACCCTCTCAGGGGTACGAGTATCTATATGTCCACCCTCCTCGCTAGTTGTCCAATCGGTCAATGAGAGGGAGCGCCGTGGTCAACAGGCGCCAGCCCCAAAGTCAAAGGAGGCTAGGGGGATGGACCTACTCGGCCGCAAGGTGTATTCGGCAGGTGCCCTTCAGCTCCGGGTGACAAATCAGCAGGCTCTACTGAGCCGTTATGGCTACAACACCTGGGCGGAGGTGGGTAGATTTACAGAACTACTCCCCCTGGACTCCTGCCATGAATTGGCTGCATTCCTAGAGGAAGGGAAAAAGGTAGCCAGAACCTCCTTCCAGTTTTCTCTAGATGCGGCCGACTTGGCAGCCAGAACTCTGGCCTCCGGTATCACCATGAGACGCATCTCATGGCTACAGGTTTCCAACCTCCCGTTCGAGTTACAATATACCATCCAGGACTTAACCTTTTGATGGTAAGGGTCTATTCTCGGAGAAGACTGACCCCAGGCTACAAAGCTTGAAAGACAACAGGGTCATCATGCGTTCTTTAGGCACGCATACACCTGTGACCTAATGCAGACCTTTCCGTTCCCAGACTCCCTGCCCGTACTTTGTGCCCAGACACAGGCAAGACTTTAGCAGACGGTGCGGGTGAGGTGGCCGTAGATGCCAGTCCGGACCCCAAGGGGGCCAAAACCATGGCCCCTCAAAACCACCAGTGGGACCTAAGTCTGCCTTTTGAAGGTATGCCCAAGGACGGCGTACCAGTTTCAAGACAGGATCCGTTTCCTCCCTTCTCCAACCGCCTCTCCTACTTCCTTCCAGCGTGGTCTCAGTTGACCTTAGACCTCTGGGTCCTATGCACGTTGAAACAAGGATACCACCTCCAATTTGTTTCAACCCCACCTTCCCACCCTCCAACCCAGACCCTCTTCAGGGACCCCTCTCACGAGCAAGTCCTCCTACAAGAGGTGCAGATGCTCCTCGCCATAGGAGCAATAGAGGAGGTACCACAAGACGAGAAGGGCAAAGGGTTTTACTCCCATTGCTTTCTGATCCCCAAGTCAAAAGGAGGCCTCAGGCCTATCCTAGACCTGCGAGGCCTCAACAAGTTCATGATAAAGTTGAAGTTCCGCATGGTCTCCCTGGGGAGCATTATCCTGTCCTTGGAGACTGGTGTGCTGCCCTCGGTATGAAGGACGCGTACTTTCACATCGCCATATTTCCTCCACACAGGAGGTATCTTCGCTTTGTAGCCAACCACCAGCACTTCCAATTCACAGTCCTCCCCTTTGGCCTCTCCACGGCCCCAAAGGTGTTTACAAAGTGTATGGCTGTAGTTGCCACACTCCTGCACCGGTGTCGGATACACGTATTCCCGTATCTGGACGACTGGCTCATCAGAGGGACCTCTGAGACACAGATCAGGCAGCACGTAGGCATTATCAGGGACCTATTCGCATGTTTAGGCCTGATGCTCAATAAGGAGAAATCCACACTGGTCCCTACACAAAGGCTAGACTTCATAGGAGCTACCTTGGACTCCAATCTAGCCAAGGCCTACCTTCCCCAGCCACGATTCCAGGCAATGGCGACGATCATTCGAGGTCTGCAGAACTTCCCGATGACCTCGACTCACACCTGTCTTGGTCTCCCAGGTCACATGGCTGCCTGTACTTAAGTGACCAAATATGCCAGGCTCCGCCTCTGACGCTCCAAACATGGCTCAGTTCAGTCTACCGTCCGGGCAGGTACCCGATAGACGCAATAGTTACCATTCCCCCGAACACCCTACGCTCCCTTGACTGGTGGCTAACCCCCTCCCTGGTATGTGCAGAGTTACTGTTCCATCCGCTACAACCCTCGCTGTCCCTGACGATGGATGTGTCATCTCTCGGATGGGGGGCTCACCTCGGACACCCTCGTACCCAGGGCCTTTGGTCATCGCGGGAGCTGGCGCTTCACATAAATGTCCGAGAGCTGAGAGCGGTCTGCCTGGCATGCCAGACGTTCCAGCAGCATCTACACAGCCGTTGTGTCTCAGTGTTTACAGACAACAGAACGGCCATGTATTATATCAAAAAACAGGGAGGGACTTGATCTTCCCCCCTATGTCAGGAGACCATCCAACTCTGGGACTTCTGCATAGCCCACTCAATAGACCTGGTAGCATCCTTTCTCCCAGGGGTTTGGAACACTCTGGCGGATCAGCTGAGCAGATCCTTCCTCTGTCACGAATGGTCGATAAGACCAGATGTTATTCATTCGGTCTTCCAGAAGTGGGGCTTTCCCCATATAGACCTGTTCACCTCTTGCACGAACAGGAAATGCCAAGCGTTCTGCTCCTTCCAGGGTCTTTCACCGGGATCAATCTCGGATGCATTCCTCATGTCGTGGAAGCACCGGCTGCTCTGTGCCTTCCCACCGTTCCCGCTGGTTCACAAGGTCCTGATAAAACTCCGCAGGGACAGAGCGCACCTAATCATGATCACACCAGCGTGGCCCAGACAGCACTGGTACACCACACTGCTCAACCTGTCCATAGCCAGCCCCATTACCCTGCCACTCAACCCGGACCTCATAACGCAGGACCACAGCAATCTTCGCCACCCGGACCTGCAGGCCCTTCACCTCACGGCATGGCTCCTGCGTGGCTAAACAGGTCGGAGTTACGCTGCTCTGCTCAGGTACAACATATACTTCTGAGTAGCAGAAAGCCTTCCACTCGGTCAACATATCTGGCCAAGTGGAAACGTTTCTCCTGGTGGTGTGAAACGCAGAATGCTACTCCCTCTGAGGTCTCGATCCCCATTATCTTGGACTACCTCTGGTCCCTTAAGCAGCAGGGCCTGGCGATATCTTCTTTGAGGGTGCACTTGGCGGCCATCTCCGCATTCCATCCAGGAGAGAGTGACCACTCTGTTTTCCCACCCTTTAATTACTAGATTTCTCAAGGGCCTGGAGTGCCTCTACCCCCCAGTATGCCGCCCTGCCCCTACCTGGGACCTCAACCTAGTCCTAAACAGGCTTATGCTTCCGCCATTCAAGCCATTGGCAACTTGCTCACTGCTATACCTGTCCTGGAAGACAGTTTTTCTAGTAGCCATTACATCGGCCAGACAGGTCTCCAAACTTCGAGCGCTTACAGTGGACCCACCATATACTGTCTTTCACAAGGACAAGGTACAGTTGCTACCACATCCGGCGTTCTCCCTAAAGTGGTGTCAGCCTTCCATACCCAATCAGGACATCATCCTTCCGGTCATCTTCCCGAAGCCTCACTCATCTCGACGGGAACAGCAGTTACACTCCTTAGATGTCCGTACGGTGCTTGCTTTTTATATCGATCGGACGAAGCCCTTCCGAAAATCCCCCCAACTCTTTGTTGCAGTGGCTGACCGGATGAAAGGCCTACCTGTCTCCTCCCAGAGGATCTCCTCTTGGGTGACGGCGTGCATATGCATGTGCTATGACCTGGCTTATGTTCCCTTGGGCCATCTCTCTGCACATTCTACCAGAGCTCAGGCTTCATCAGCCGCCTTCCTGGCCCATGTTCCAATCCAGGAGATATGTCATGCAGCTACCTGGTCCTCGGTCCACGCCTTTGCTTCGCACTATGCTCTGGTCCAACAGTCTAGAGAAGATGCAGCCTTTGGCTCAGCGGTTATGCACTCTACCACATCTCACTCCGACCCCACCGCCTAGGTAAGGCTTGGGAATCACCTAACTGGAATGGATATGAGCAATCACTCGAAGAAGAAAAGACGGTTACTCATCTTTGTAACTGTTGTTCTTTGAGATGTGTTGCTCACATCCATTCCAAACCTGCCCTCCTTCCGCACTGTTGGAGTAGCCGGCAAGAAGGAACTGAAGGGTAACTGGTTCGCTGGGGTATATATCCAGTGCCATAGCGGCGCCGCTCCAGGGGGTGCCCAGCCGACCCACCGAGTGTTGCTAGGGTAAAAAGTCTTCTGACGAACATGCACGCGGCGCGCGCACACCTAACTGGAATGGATATGAGCAACACATCTCGAAGAACAACAGTTACAAAGGTGCGTAACCGTCTTTTCTCAATTTCAGGTGACGTTGTAAATAAGAAGTGGACAGCGTTATCTCCTGTAAATATAAACAAACTTGTTTGTCTTAGTGATTGGCTGAACAAGCAATAGGACTGAGTGCACTTCTAGGCTCTAAAGTTTTACATTGTTTTATTTTTGAATGCAGTTATCTAAAAAATTTTGCATTTGTAAATTGCGCTTTCACATTGAGATGGCACTACAGTACTTGTACGAGATGAATTGAAATACCATTTTTAGCTTTTTTTACAGTGCAAATATTCGTAATAAAAATAATATAAAGTGAGCGCTGTACACTTTGTATTCTGTTGTAATTGAAATCAATATATTTGAAAATGTAGAAAAACATCCAAAAATATTTAAATAAATGCTATTCTATTTATAGCAGTACAATTAAGACTGAGATTAATTGTGATCATTTTAAAAAATCATTTGACAGACCTAATTGCAATAAATATTTGCTTTTTTGAATTTCATGCTAATTTGTATCATTGCCGGTGGTAAGGTTGCATGACAGATGAGAAACTAGCAGTCAGGAAGGATGAAGCATTCTGTGCCTTCTTATCATGCTCCAATATAAGATATTGAAGTCACACATGTGACAGCATGCAAATTAGGAAGTTCATATATGTTAAACTGTTTTTTATCCTGCTAATCAAAAGTGGCTTGAAGTTGAATTTCAGTCCATTTTTTTATCTTTTAAAAACAAGAATTCAAAATTCGTATGTATTTAAAAACAAAAAGTCAAACAGGAAACGTGGCGTATAGAAGAGAAATTCATAAAACATGAAAATTTTGCGCCGAGGGGTCTGCTGTAATTTAGTCTCTCCAATTAAATATAGCATATGCAAATATTTTGTTTTGGTTGGTGTGTTAATGGAATCTTTTTAAAAATTACCTTGGAAACTAGAAAACTCTCTACAAAATAGTTTGTCCTTAACAAGATTTCTTTTGGAATTCTAAATTGGGCAAAGGTCTAATAGTGTTTGGGAAGGTGCATGTTGTCAGTAAGTAAAATCAGATTGTCTTGTTTGCCAGTACTGAGCTGCTAATAGCTATTGTGTTGGCAGTTGAGATTTAAAAAAAATAATAATAATGAAAGCCTAATCAACTTTAAACGTTAGCATGCTACTGAATTAGTCATAATCCTTGCAGTGTTGTTAAAGTTTCTAACTTCATCTTTTTTTTCTTATTGCAACATTCTTTGTGAACCCTATAACAGTGGAAGACAAGCATTCCAGTGATGCCAGTAGTATACTCCCTCAGAATATTCTGTCTCAGACAAGCAGACACAATGACAGAGACTACAGACTGCCAAGAGCAGAGACTCACAGTAGTTCTACTCCAGTACAACATCCCATCAAACCAGTGGTTCATCCAACTGCTAACCCAAGCACTGTTCCTCCTACTCCATTTTCTCTACAATCTGATCACCAGCCAAAGAAATCTTTTGATGCTAATGGAGCATCTACTTTATCAAAACTGCCTACACCCACATCGTCCATCCCTTCGCAGAAGACAGATAGAAAAGGTATGTCAGGTAAAACGGTTTTTAATACTGCTCAATGTTGCTAATTGAATTTGAGTTGTTGGTTAGAAAGTCTGATTTCTAGAATTTAAACATGGTTTTTCCTGTTTCCTATGCTTGATTCAGTCATGATTTTTGTGATTCAGATTGTCAGTTTCACATTAAACGATGTTTGTCATAATCTGCTGATCTGACAGAACTTTGAATTAGATGATAAAGCAGAAGAGACTATTGTGATCATCTAGTCTGACCTTCTTTATAACACAGGGATAGGACTTCTCTGAATTAATTCTCACCTGAATTAGAGTGATCTTTCAGAAAAACATTGACACGTACAGGTTTGCCATTTGCATGCATATACTGTAAACTATATTTCAGTTGATCTTCACTAAAAGGGTGCCTAAAATCCTTTTTATGTTATTTTGGAACTTTGCAGTTATTCCAGTTGTCAGCGTATCTGTAGGATTAATGTTTCAAAGCCATCTTGGACCCATGTATTTTCTATCAAAAGTATCTTGTTGGGATTCCAGTGACCAACTACTTAAGTTTCCTGATAGTGCTACAGGGGAATATGACTGGTACATTTATGGAAATCAACTGATCAGTTACGCTCTTCTATATATAAGAAGTTTGATCATGAAGAAATGAGTGATATTCTCTGATTTTGTTAACTGTCTTTATAATATATTAATTTGTCAGTCTTAAAATGCCTAAAGGTTAACTGTTTGTTCCTGAAACATCTAGAGGCACTAGGCAGAGATAAGGACCCCGTTATGCTTGACACTGTTCAGATTGGATTTTTGAATGTTTTGAATAATTAAATTGACTTTCATAGGGAGGAGGAACTGAGTGAGAACATTAGAATAGGGGTGTTTGGAACAAGTGACCATGAGATACTTCAGGTCAGCATAGACTGTGTCTATACAACAGGCTGTTTCGGGAACGAAGTTCCTGCTGCATAAAGCCACCATACCTAGTGTATTGCTTTTATGCGCGCATGCTCGACTCCTTATGTCTGAGCTGCGCATGCTCACCGGAACTACTTGTATTGTTCCTATGCACCATCACGGAGACCTGCACATCCATGGGAACAACTACTCCATCTTCCTCAGAGCCACTGTTACCCCATGCCATGGGGAACCCCACAATCCCCTGTGGATCTGGCTGACTGGCCATCTTGGGGGCCTTGGGCACAGCATCCTCCTTTGTAGCCCACCCAATCTATGAGAGTTGCCACTTCCCTCCAAGCGATCCATCAGGCAGGTTTGCGGAACCAGTTGTGGAGGAAGAATCTTGTATGGAGTCCCGATGGTTCTGCCGGGGTTGGCTAGATTCCCATCCTCCTCACCAGATGAGGATGTAATTGTCATCTACCTCTCCACCAGATGGCTTCAGACAATTCCAGCGGCTTCTAAGGAGAGTTGCTGAGGAACAACTATCCCACTGGAGGAGATTCAAGACTCGCAGTATACGCTTCTGGATATCCTTCACATGTTGGCATTGGTGAGAATAGCTCTCCTAATGAATGATGCCATGTTGGAGCCAGCGAGAAATGTATGGTATGGCATACCCCTGTCATGTGTACCGCCACTCCTAAAGATCAGAGAAATGATAGTACGTCCTGACCAAAGGATCAGAATTCATGTTCTCCCACCCTGATCCAAATTCATTGGTTCTCTGCAGAACTCTACAGCAGCCTGTCTGAACAGCAACACCTCCAAGCTACTTCTGCAGAAAAGAAAGGGAAGCATCTTGATCTTCTGAGGAGGAAAGTCTTACCTTCCTCCAGTTTATAGTTCAGGATGGCCAATTATCAAGCTCTCCTGGCTAAGTATGACTTCCTGAATTACACTAAGTTGGAGGAATTTGCTAGTACCCTGCCACAATGAGATTGTGCCCATTTCTAGGCCTTCATCAAGGAAGGAAAACTTCTAGCCAGAACTGTTCTCCAGTCCAAATAGTTTCAGTTGATACCTGCTGCAGAGCGATGGCTACACCTATCATGATGTGTAGGGAGTCCTGGCTTCATGCTTCTGGTTTTCCTGTGCAGGTCCAGAACTTCACTGAGGACCTTTGACAAATCCCATCTTTTCAATCAAAAGATAGATGAGTCTTTACATAAAATGAAAGACTCCAGGACTACCTTCATCTTATTGAGAACATACACTCCTGCCCTGAAACAGAAGTTCTACTGCCTGTTGTCCGCCCAAAGGTACAGATCTTCTCAGTTTTATCAGAGACCTTATGAACTGCCAAATAAATGACAAAAGACTCGAAGATCTCGTTTCCTGGCTCCATCTCACAGGCTTCCTTGTCTCAAACCCAGCCTCAGACCAAGTGGTGTTTTTGATGCAAGCTTGAGAACCACCAACCACTCAGCCTAACACCTTGCGACCTTCATTCCCTTTGGGGGTCGCTTTATCCATGCTTGGAGTCAGTAATGGACAAATGGGTGCTGAATGTCATTCACCATAGCAATATGATCAAGTTTGTAATGCTAACTTCTCCAAAACCCTCCTCCCCACCCCTTTCAGGACAGCTCTCATGACAATATTCTTATCCAAGAAGTTGGTTCCTTATTACAGTGAAGAACAGTAGAATATGTCCCAATAGACTATCAAGGAATAGGATTCTACTCAATTTACTTCCTGATTCCCAAAAAGGAGGGCAGTTGGAGACCAATCCTTGACCTCTGCCACCTCCGTCATTTCATTCACAAACTCAAGTGTTGCATGGTTACATTGGCAGCGACAATTCCATCTCTAGAAAAAGACATGTTCATGGCTCTCGTTATGCAGGATGTTTGCTTCCATATCGACGTTCACCCCGCCCAGACATTTTCTCAGATTTACAGTGGGTGCCAACTATTTCCAATACTAAGTACTTCACTTTGGAATAGCTACCATTACCAGAGTCTTCACCAAAATATTTTCTGTAGTAGCAGCTTATGTCAGGTGTTATGGTCTCTTTGTTTTTTCTCTACTTCAGCGACTAGCTCCTGGCTTCCAAATCGCACTAAGAAGCCCATGCATCAACCTCAACCTCCTTGTTTCACTGGGAGTCACCGTCAGCCTCAACATTGAGAAATCAATCCTCAACCCCATGCAATCATTGGACTTCATTGGGACTACCATAAATTCTACCACAGCACGAGCATACCTACCCACAGACAAATTTCAGGAGATGAATGTCATATGTCTCATCAGGAACAATCCTTAAATACCAGGCAGGACTTGCCTGTTTCTTGTTCACATGGCTTTGTGCACCTACATGACCTTCGCTGCCTTCAGGCTTGGCTCCAGTCCATGTACTCATTGAACCATCACTCTATGCACCTCAGGCTGACCGTTCTGGCCAGGGTACTGTCATCCCTCCTGTGGTAGAAGGACCCAAACGTATGTGTGGAAGTACCTTTTCTTTCCTTCTCTCCAAAGAAAATTATCATTACCAATGCGTCTTTAGTTGGCTGTGGAGCCCATATTGACGACCATATGATAAAAGGGACATGGACACCTTGAGTATCCAGAATGCACCTCAGTCTTATGGAACTTAGAACAGTATGAAAAGGTTTGCAAATTCTTTTTCCAACTCCCTCGCTCTCATCATATCCTGATCATGTCAGACAACATCACCACTGTTTTCTATATCAACGAACAAGGGAGACATGGAAGAGCAAGATCTCCACTCTGTGCACAGAAATGTTGAACCTCTGGACCTGATGCATCAAACATCAGATCACCCTATCCGCAGCCTATCTTCCAGGGATGTAAAATGTACTTGTGGACTCACTCAACAGACACTTTGCGATCGTCCACGAGGGGGAACTTCACAATAGTGCTACACAACATCTTCGAACAATGGCGGACCTCAACCAGAGACCTGTTTGCTTCTCAGACCAACAGCAAGTGCACCACATACTGCTCCTGGGGAGCCACTGGTTATCATGGTTGGGGCGATGCTCTCCGACTCTCTTGGTCAGACAGACCAGCTCAACTATGTTTTTTCTCCACTGCTGCTCCTGCCTCGAGTGTGCCACAAAATCTGAAAAAATAGGACGATGGTCATTCTTATCGTCCCCGCTCCCCTTCTGGCCCAGTCGATTCTGGTTCCCCTGTTTCCTGCACACATCCTGTCTACCGATTCCCATCCTGAACATCCCTGATCTTCTGACCCAGTACAGTGGCACCCCACTTCATATCCACTCCACCTAAGAGCATAGTACTTGGATAGGTATCTACTCTAGAATGGACATATTCCTCATCTATACAAGACATCTCTCTAACAGCGGGAAGGACTGCACTAGACAGTATTACCAGATTACATGGAGATTTTTTTGTATTGGGCTAACATAAAGGGGTTCTACCAGAAGTGGCAGAAATTCCCCTAATCCTGGATGACGTATCTCTAAAGTGATTGGATCTTGCCCATAGCACTTTGACAGTCCACCTGATGGCAGTCAGCACATTCCATCCACCTGTGAAGAGTTGCTCTGATTTTACACATCTGCTAACCACTAGATTTCAGAAAAGGCTGCCTCAGAACCTTCCCTCCCGTCCAAACAGTCAGACCTCAGTGGGACTTGAATTTGGTACTCAGCTTCAGTTAAATCCCCCTTTGAGGCACTGGCATCTTCCTCCATGTCTCTCCTTTCCATTTGTCATCTTCCTGGTTGCTGTTACTTTGGCAAGAAGAGTCTGTGAACTCGGAGCTATGATAGCAGATCTGTCGTTGACAGGATTCCACAAGGATAAGGTCTCCTTATGTTTACACCTTAAATTCCTACCAAAGGTGGTATCCCACTTTAGCTAATCCAGTCACTTACCTGTTTTCTTCCCGAAACCACATACCTCTGCAGAAGAACACCAACTCCATTCCCTTGACATCCAGCAAAACCTCCTATCAGGAAGTCCCCTAGACTGTTTGTTGCAGTAGCCAAGAGACTGTGGACAGGCCAGCTCCAGGAGGATTTCTGGCTGCATCAATCTCTATCAGCTGTTAGGCCTTCCTTCCCACCGGAAAGAGATGGGCTTACTGCACTAGAGCTCAGGCTACCAGCACAGCCTCCCTTCAGGATGTGCCTGTCATAGACACATGTAGAGCAGCCACATGGAGTTCTGTGCACAACTTAGCAACACACTACACCTTAGTTCAGGACTTAGCATCAGATGCCTCCTTTGGCATGGCGGTTCTCTGCACAACTCTTCCATACTCTTCCTTCAACCTAGGCACTACTTATTAATCACCCTCAGCGGAATACAATAGAGACAATCACTCAAACAAAAGAAGAGAAAGTTACTTACCTGTAACTGGAGGTTCTTTGAGATGTGTGGTCCCTACGTGTATTCCACTTCCCATCTTCCTTCCCCTCTGCTTTGGGTCCGTCAGATTCACGGTAGAAGAAGAACTGGAAATGTGGTCTTTCAGCCCTGTCCTCTATTGCCTTGGTTGGAAACATGAGGTGAGCAAGGGCCCATGCGCAGCCCAGTGGACACTACTTTCAAAATTCTCCAACTCCAGGTGCATGGTGTGCATGCATAACTCCCAGTGGATTACAGATAGAGACCACATATCTTGAAGAACCTGCAATGATGGGTAAATAATCTCCTCTTACACATGTGCCTGAGTCTCCTTCCCCTGCATCAGGCTCTTTCAGGCTTGACTGCTGAACTGGAGTGGAATGGAGTCTCAGACAGGTCATGGTTTATGGCATAGCTGGACTTCCTCCTCCTCATTTATGTTCATGGCAGGGGCCTGTGAAGGAGGTATCCGTGGTGATGTGTGGAGTGGTGGTGAAATCACTGCCAAGTGAGACATGTAGCTCTTTGTAAAAGCAGCAGGTCTGCAGCTTGGCATTGGATTAACTATTGACCTCCCTGGCTTTCTGATGCAGTTCCTTCACTTTCATGAGGCACTTACGCTGGTCCATGTTATATCCTTGCTCCCGTATCCGCTGTGCTATCTGTTTATAGATGTTCACCTTTCTACAGCTGGTCTGTAGCTGTGCTCACACAGCCTCTTCTCCCCATATCCAGTATCTCCTATCGACTCCAAGCTGGAACTTATCTGGAGCATGTAGCCAGCATGGTCAGCTGGGCAGTTGTGCGCAATAGTGGAGAACGGCTAGATGGGCTTGCCAAGCTGGACAATAGGAAAAAGCATTTGAAAAATTTATGGGGCTTTAAAGGACAGGGAGGCTTTCTGGTTTCTGTGACCCCTGTGTAGAGTATTTCACAGCTGACACCAGAACAATCATTGTCATGTATTGAGACATCAGCTGGAGGACTGTTAGGGATGACATAAGTAACAGTGTCTTCACCTGCTCTGTTTGAACCTCAGTACATCAACCCTGGCTCAACACTGCTCAGAAGAGGTGGTGTTACAATGTGTTTGTAATGGAGCACTTATCCATGGGAAACAAATTTAAGTGTAGACACGTGCATAACTAGGTCGACGCAAGGCAGCTTATGTGAACCTAACTTCTGTAGTGTAGACCAGGTAAGGGATTATTCTCAGAATGTAGTACTCAGGAGAGTAATTTTGGAGGAATTACAGAGATGCTGACAATGTATATGTATTGAAATAATTAATTTCAGTTTTTTTTCAAAGTCAAAGAGTAGCCTTTAAACAGTATGCCCTGAGAGAGACTTTTTTAATGGCTTTTATTTGTAAGGTGTGTGTTGTGTGTTTGTTTTTAGTTTTTTTTTAAATGAAGGGCTCAAATGTTGCATTCCTTCCCTTACCTCCACAGATGTTTTACAGCATTTTTAAATAAAGCATTGCAGTTTCTAGTGCCTGAGACAGTCAAGAAAACTGTTGAGCTTTACACAAAAATGTTATCAAATGTGCAGAATGAGAAACTGAAAATACAGAGAATCTTTCACTAAATTTCTTTTTTAGTAATTTTAGGTGTATGTAAAAACTGAAACGTTCACTGTAAAAAAAAAAACAACAAACTTCTTGTGAAAAATAGAGAGGCAACCAAATGTATATGTTAATGAAGGCTTTCAGGGGAAAAGATACTAAAGAGGAAATCAGCACCTCTACTAAACAAGATGCACTGGTGTGTATACAGAGTTTTTGTGTGCAGTGTTCTCTGTGAGCAAAAACTGTACAAGGTTACTTCCACCCACTTCAATTTTAGCATCTAAATGTTTCTTAAACACCTGCTTGTACCTTTTTGCAAACTCAGACTGTGCAAAACATTCTCACTGATCATTCTGCCTGTAGTCTATATTTCCAATTCTATCTTAAATTTCTGTGCTCCATCTCTAGAACTAAGATTAAAAAAAATAGTTCATCTTGTTACTAAAGTTTGACATGTTTTTGACCTCTGTGTGGTGGTAGATGTATCCTGATATAAAAAGTTGAGGATATTCCTTTCTTTGCACACTTCTACTAGCTCTCTCCAGCTCTATGAATAGCATCATATTCAGTTCCCCAATCAAAGGGCATTCAACTCATGAAATTTAGACTGAATGCTAGCAAGTAAATCCAATATTACTAGTCATAATTCTAACTAACTTTGTGATAATCTAACCTTATTTTTCCTATGAGACTATATCGTGAGCAAAAATTACTCTTCCCGGATTTAACAGAAAACAGACCAAAATTGCGCTGAAGAAAGTATTAAAGTTCATAACTAGCTATTTATAGAGTAGGGGAAGAGAGGTGATAGCTTATTGATTGAAACAGTCTTGAAACGCGCGCCACAAGATTGAATTATAGCTAAATTAACTCAACCATTAATATTTCTCAGGTATATAAACAAAATTCCATGCAGTTTGTGTGTAAAGGCTCATTCAGAAGACCCACACAATATTGCTGTCTGTTTTCTTTGGACATTAGTTCCATGGACCTTTTTGGCCAAAGATACATACAAGGTCAAAGATGCATACAATTACCTACTGTGGTTTAAAAAAAAAAGGGGGGGTGGGGTGGGGTTGGGAGTAGCCTTCCGCAATCCTATTAATGTTCGGTGATTTGTTTGCCTTTACTCATGTCCCAGAGGTGGGTGCTTATTATTAGTGATGTATATATCAATCAATAATTGTTGTATGTAAAACTAAATCCAGTATTTTACATTTATATGATGCCTTTAACCCTAAAGCACTTCACAAATATATACACACACGCAGTTTGTAAAATGCTTTGGGATTAAATGCATCATATAAATGTAAAATACTGGATTTAATTTTATCAAACTTCCAGATCAGTCATTTTTTTATTTACTCTTCTGGAATCTGAAAATAGTTTGAGATTGCTTTGCTTTGCTAGCCTTAGACTTGTGCTCTGTTCACTGATCCTTTGTATGTCTCCTGTCATTAAAAACTTGCAGTAGTGGAGAGTTCCTGAACACCTATTTGACCTCTGTTCTTTGGTTTGAGTGTTACAGTCAGAATCTGCAGCTTCTGTTTGTGCTCTCTGTGATGGCTGTTTATTCAGAGAAAGTGTAGGGTTGCTTTTCCTAATTTTTGGCTGTTCTATATGTAGATTGCATTACCTATTTTCCCATTTCTAATTGTTACATGAATGAATGCTTCTGTACTTTTTTTTTTAATCCTAACAGTGTGTCTGTCTGTATGGGATACTTCTCTTTCAGTGCTTTTATTGATAGGCAGCAGTTTGTTTTCAGTCTTTCTGTACCACTTAATATGTTGGTCAGAGGAATATTGTTATGCTGGTTTTGGTGTTGATACAGATTAAAGCAGTTGATCAGTGGCAGATGGGCTTCTCTCCAGCTCTCAGCTTTCTTATTTGATATAGCTTCTACTTTCTGGAGCAGTTAGCTGTTGCATTCCTACTGACAGTTCCAGTGCATCATCATCTTTGGTTGATATTTGCAGTTTAAGTCTCTCTTTGAAGGGCTGTTCTTATCACTTCATTCCCACAAAGTTAGAAAAATTACACTAGAGAGGGTGTTGCAGAATTCTTCAAATTTTTTCAGACTCATCTGCCTATTACTGATGGTTTACTTTTCATGTCTTGTCTTATTGTCAAAATAAGAGTTTGTCAGTGCTTGGAATCATTGATTCAGTAATTGTACACAAGAAGAACAAAATAAACTACTTCAGAGAATCAGAGCACAACTGCTATATCCCAGTAATAACCAGGATTGTAGTTGGCCAGCTCTGTTTATGAAATGTAGTCCTGGTATCTTGCATGGAGTATCTCCAGCTGTTGCTGCTGTTTAATCTTTTATGTTTTGATAGCACTTGGAGACCTTCTCAGGTCAGAGCCCCACTGTGTTAGGCCCATAACAATTTGTTAAATCAGAGTCCCTGCCCCCAATGATCTTATTCTTCTCAAAGACCAGACGTAATAGGTGGATGAGATGAACAAGGTGTTTGGGGGAATGTGAGGACAGAATAACTCCTGTGGGAATTTTGCACCGAAAAAATCAAGTTCTGCGCACAATATTTTTAAAATTCTGCAGCTTTTATTTGTCAAAATAACACTTTCTAATCTCTTCGGTTTAAATTATTTTCGTAATTTATTTCATAATACCTGTCAGCAAGTATGTCTGTAACAAGACAGACACACACACATTCCTCTAGAAATAGAGTTAAAGAAACCCCTACAACAACACAGTTCCTATTTCTCTGCCCGCTCCAGAGCCCAGGGAGGGGCCCAGACACTCTCACCTCTTCCCTACAGAGCTCAACCATGGGCCCCTACCCCCAAAGGCAAGCTGCGGGTCCCCCCCTCCGGCGCCCAGACACTGACAGCCCCTATCCTCCAGAGCTCAGCTGCCCCACCCCCACCCTCGAAACTCTCTCACTCTACCCTCCATAGCCCGGGGATCCAGAGGGAGAAACGGCCTGATTTTTGGATTTCAGGTTTGCGTGGCGTTTCCTACACACAGCCTTCTCTTCCCTTCAGAGCATGCTAGGAACTGCAGCTGCTGAGAACCCTCTGCTTCCCTCCACCAGTCTTTGTCTTCTGTTTGCGAGCTGGATTCTGCCAGGTCAAGCAGCCCCTAGTGGTGACCAACATCTCTGCAGCCCATTTCTGTGCAGGGGGCCGCGAGAGGGGAGTCTGCATGCACAACATGGATTTCTGCAACATTTTTCATTGATCCAGTGGTGCAGAATTCCCCCAGTAATACAGGATACTGAAAATAATAGGATGTTCTAGCCCAATCTAGTGTTGTGTGCAGTTCGTAATCAGTAATAGTAATTACAACTGGTCACCAGTTATTAACAGCAGTTTGAATTTACAGTCTCATGCTATTGATGTTGGTCAGTGAAGTCTTCTGTTCACACACTGCACAAATAGACGAAAAGCTTCTGTAGGATGCGTTGCTTAATGTTTCATCACTGAACTTGAAAGGAATCGCTTGTGCAAATGTTAGTATGCATGTCAATTCACTTCTTAGACCTGTTTTTGAGATTTTCAACAAGGGGCCTCTTATGCTGATACATTTTGTGATGTATACACTTGTCACTAAGAAGACTATCTAACTTAACGTAGAGCTCTTTACTATTGTCAAACAGATATTATCACTGGTCAGTCAGATTCCAGCTATTGTGTCTTTTCAGAGGAGAGTGATTTGTAAGCCATGCTATTGTTCTGCATTCTAACTGACCATGTATCAGAGTGGTAGCTGTGTTAGTCTGGATCTGTAAAAAGCGACAGAGTCCTGTGGCACCTTATAGATTAACAGAAGTATTGGAGCATAAGCTTTTGTGGGTGAATACCCACTTCATCAGATGCATGTCGACCCTGCTGATGCCCTCTAAAAAGGCACCCACAGGATTGTTAATGCAAATAAGGTACCTTTTTTGAACACACCAGCGGGGTCTACATGGAGCAATTAATGTACTTTACAAATTACATCCCTGCAGTGCGGTTTGGTGGTGCTGTGTAAACAAGCCCTAAAGCCTAAAAGAAATTCTCTGCTGCAGTCTGGTCTAGGTACTGTTTAAAGAAATTCTTCATAAAACTTCATAATTTAACTCCCTGTATTAAAATTATTTTTTCCTAATTTTGCTGGTCTTATTTACTCTGCTCGCTTCTTTCCTTCCTTATATTACAGCTTGCATATAAATAAATTCCTGTAACTTTCCCATTGTTTAACTACAGTAACTCCTCACTTAAAATCATGCCAGTTAACATTGTTACGTTGCTGATCAATTAGGGAACATGCTCGTTTAAAGTTGTGTTGTGCTCCCTTATAAGTCGTTTGGCAGCTGCCTGCTTTGTCCACTGGTTGCAGGAAGAGCAGCCCATTGCTGGGGGCTTGGAACCAGGGTGGACTGGCAGCACCCCTATCAGCTCCCCGCTCCCCTAAGTTCCCTGTGCAGCAGCAGCTGCCCCAGCAGGCTATCAGTTGCTGGCAGTTCAGCTGTCTGTCCCCCACTGCCATGTGCTGCTCCTACTCTCTGTCTTGGAGCTGCTTCTGGGAGCCTCCTGCTTGCTGTGCGGGGGCGAGGGGAGGGAGAAGGGGGCTAATGTCAGTGTCCCCCATCCACCTGCTCCTGCATCCCACTTACCCCATCTCCATAGAGCAGCGGGGGCACACAATAGGGCTCAGGACAGAGGGAGCTTCCTGGCAGCAGTCATGTCTCAGCTCACTGATTAACTTAACAAGGCAGTGTACTTAAAGGGGAAACGCGCATCTCTCTCTCTCTCTCTCACACACACACACACACACACACACACACACACACACTCTCTCTCACACACACACACACACACACACACACACACTCTCACTCACTCACTCACTCACTCATATACACACACAGGGTGTGTCTGTCTGCCATGCTGTCTCCCCTCCCTCCATTTGTGCTGTCTTGTAGATTGTGAGGCTACATTAAGAACAACGAGTTAACCCTTGGGGGGCTTAGCAGAGTGCTAGTTCATCATTTAGCAGTAGGGCATTCCCTGGGAAATATCCCACCCTCTTCCATCCTCAGCCAAGCTTCATAATCATCATTGCTATGTACAGTATTAAATTGTTTCTTTAAAACTTATACTGTCTGTGTATATGTGTGTGTATATATATAGTCTTTTGTCTGGCAAAAAAAAAAAATCCCTGGAACTCCCCCCCACCCCCACCCCCATTTACATTAATTCTTATGGGGAAATTGGATTCACTTAACATAGTTTTGCTTAAAGTCGCATTTTTCAGGAACATAACTACAACATTAAGTGAGGAGTTATTATATATGTTATACTGGAACAGACATCTTGTTTTTAGTTACTTGATAACTTTCTAGGCTGTTGACTCTGGAGATACATTAGCTTTTTATTTTTCCACATTGTTCTAAGGAAAACAATTTCATGCTATATCACAACTAAAAGTACTTGGTCTTTCAGTAGTCTTTAAACAAAAAAACAAAACTGAAATCTCTCTGTGGCCGACAAAGGTGATCTCTAATGTGCTTACTTTGACTAATTCAGGAAATATTTAAGTGGCTACGGAAAGCCAATGTCTCAATGGGAGCATGATCAGAGACGAAAGTTCTGATGCATAAATTAGCAGTACATCTCTCACAGATCTGGGGAATTACTAATGTTAAAAACTCATCTACATATATTCAATAGAATTGATTATAATGGAAAAGCAATTCTGCTCTTAGTTCAAATTTACATTTTCACAATAAGTGATCGCTTTTCCATGGGACAAGGTACTTTCATGAGGATTGTGCTTAAAGGACTACTTACTTTATTTTAATCTTGCTTAAGAAGGTTAAAAAGTCTTGTGTGTTTCACTTGAACACAAATTTGTATCATCTGTAAAGAGATCTGCAAAGCTCCTCAGTCATTTCACCATCTTAACCAATGCTTCTCCCAGGCTTCTGAGACTGTCCTTATAGTTTTAATATGTCAACATTTTTAAAGAGAAAATTTGTTCTTTAACAGGATCAAATTTGCATTCTTTTCCATTTGTTTCTTTAGTCTTGGGTTTGGACATGGATGGTGGCTTAATGAAAGACTGAGGGTATGGCTACACTTGGAAATGTGCAGCGCTGGGAGGTACAGCTGTGGTCGTACAGCTGTGTAGGAACAGCGCTGCAGTGTGGCCACACTGACAGCTACCAGCGCTGCAGTGTGGCCACATTTGCAACATTTGCAGCGCTGTTGGGAGTGGTGCATTGTGGGCAGCTATGGGCAGCTTATCTCAGCATTCAAGTGGCTGCAATGTGCTTTTCAAAAGAGGAGGGTGGGGGAGTGTGACAGGGAGCGTCAGGGAGACAGAGAGCAGATTTTTGGAGCAGACACTGTGGACAGCTCCCTGCCATTGCAAGTTCCAACAACGGGGGTTGGGGTGGAGTGTGTACAGGAGTCGGGGAGACAGAGCAGAGCGGATTTTTGGAGGCGGGGGTCAGACACTGTGGAGCTCCCTGTCCTTGCACATTCTGTCATTTCCCATCCACCCCTCTCTCAATCACTCTTAAATGCTCAAAAGGGTTCAGACCAGAATAAGCAGCTTCTCGGACGGACTCCCTCTCCCCCCCCCCCCCCCCCCGCCGTGCTGTTGTCTCCGCAAGCAAACAGCTGTGAACATTCCAAAACTCGGCTTGGGCTCGCTCGCGTGAGCCAAAGAGCAGCTGTGTCTCATTTCCAGTACGGGAGTACCTTCTGGTTTGTTGTAAAAAGGAATTCTGGGATACCTCTTAATACCCTGGAGGCTAGTAACAAGCGCTGGTGAGTGTCCACACCTGATGAGCAGCGCTGCATCACCAGCGCTGGATTCGCTACACCCGTAGCAGACCAGGAGTACAGCCAGCACTGCAGCCAGGGAGTTGCAGCGCTGGCTGAGCTTTGTAAGTGTGGACACCGAGTAAATTGCAGCTTTGTAACCTCCTCACCAGCGCTGCAGCTTGCAAGAGTAGCCAAGCCCTGTATCTAAGAGTTAAAACTTGACGTACATGTGGGTAGTTCACTTTACAAAAAGCCATGTTTTTGCATCACTCCTCTAGATAGCATTGTTTCTGAAGATGACCCTTCGGGGTCCCTTCCAGTTCTAGAAGATAGGTATATCTCCATTAATTTAATTTTAATTTAATTTAATTTAAAGATAACATTAAGTTAACAGCGACCCAAGGACTTATCACTTCGAGACATGTTCAGTTCAACCCAAAATTGGATAACTTCAACTCTGTTCTCATGCTGCTGTAGCAAATTCAAAGGATTTTATATAGTTCTAAACACCCAATTGAATCCTAGCAAATGGCTAGGGAACTAGTAATTAATCACACAGAAATTTTATCGGGGAATCCTAGTTTCTGCTGTTGGATGAATATTGAAAATAATTAGGAACATTAGAATATGGGCTGCTAAATGCAGTGCATTTTTTGATTACCTGATGCAATCAGACGGCTAATCTTACTGCAAAAGCATTTTTAACTTCTCGGATAACTGCTTCGTATGGAATCCATGTCACTTGACTGCCTCAAGTTTTTCTACAAATATGTTCTTGCTGAGAGATGGAGAACTCAACATTCCCTTGCAGGAGACATTAATGATGTAATCTTAGGGCAATATTTTAAGTATTTCACATTCTAGGAAATTTTACCAAAAGCCTTCTAGTTAAATCAAAGTCTTTACATTCATAAGCAAGTTGTGGGTCTTAACTGTGATATTGCCAGTGCTAAGCAAAGCATGTGCTGAAGAATAAGGGGAAATTATGGTTCTTTGTGCTCTATGTACATGTATATAATTTTATTTAAATATTGTAAAGCATACTCCCCTCTACTGGCGAGACCAGAGTAGTCCAGTCACTTCACAATAAGCAGTAAGTCAAAAAAGAGATCTTAAAAAGTGAATAATGTTTTTTTAAATTATACGTAAAAACAGGAAATACATGATGATAGTATGGAATAAGTGTTTATCATGAAGAATTTGGTGTGGTTGTGTAACTCCATGAGTGGTGAAAAGGCAGATGAGTTATGCATATAATCTGAAAAGAATGCATGCTAAGTTTTTATACTATATTATGCCATCATGTATCTTATAAATGTAATATACTATTTTGGAAAGATTTCAGAGGGTTTGTTTTGTTGGAAGTATTTGTTGGCTTTATCTACTTTTTGAAATCATGTGCTTTAGTTATGAATCCAATTTGGGCCCAGAGAGGGAGAAAAAGTTTAAAGTAATAAATGTAAAAGCTCTCAAATAACAGGGTAGATTAATTTAAATGCAAAAAAAGTCATATTTAAAGCAGGCTGAGGTTTTGTAAGACAAACTTGTGCTATTGGAACTTTAGATTAGTGCACCAAATTTTAATTTATAGATGCTGTTTTTAAAATGTTACTACAATAGAGTATCGCTTTTTAATAAAGGAAATAAAACCTGCTGTGAGCAAAAGATTAAATATTACAAAGTAAGGCTGGGAGGCAAAATAGTTAAGTAGATACATAACTTTATTCATACTGCTATTCACATTGACATGGAACTTCTCATGTACTTAAAGTTAAGCAGTCCTGCTGAATCGGGGGCTAAAATTGTTAATTACTTTTTCTCATAAGTGGTATGAAATCTGTCACTTCAAAGTAGAACTGTTTCAGTATTAACAGTGGAAAATTATTTACTTTCAATACATTAGCAAAGTTAATATGAATTTTTATAGAATGGCTGGCATTAAAAAAAAATCTAAAGTTAATCTCTCAAGCCCATATTTAGGGGCCTACAGGTGGGAGTTTCAGAAGTACCATAGTGACTTAGGAGCACGAGTTCCATTGACTTCAGACTGTAAACTCTGATGGAGGAGAATAGCCTGATGAAAGCATTTAAACTCTTTTGTAGGGCTGTCAATTAATCACTGTTAACTCCCGTGATTAACTCAAAAATTAATTGCAATTAAAAAAAAATTGCAGTTAATCATAGTTTTAATTCCACTGTTACATTTCAATTGGTATTATATTGTTTATTACATCTTTTGGATTTTTTCTACGTTTTCATATATATTGTATTCTGTGTTGTAACTGAAATCAGTGTTTTTTTATTACAAATATTTACACTAAAAATTATAAACAAAAGAAATAATATTTTTTCAGTTCACCTCATACAAGTATGGTAATGCAATCTCTTTATTGTGAAGATGCAACTTACAAATTTAGATTTTTTTTGTTACATAACTACACTCAAAAACGAAACAATGTAAAACTTCAGAGCCTACAAGTCCATTCAGTCCTACTCAGCCAATCACTAAGACAAACAAGTTTGTCAGCAGCTCTAGTACTAGTGGACAGTGCCAAACGTTTATCACTGGAAAAGTTCAGAAAGTGGAACTATGCAAAAATGAGGAAGCTAGTTAAATAGAAATCAAAAGATACAGTTGCAGAAGTGAAATGTCTATAAGCTGCATAGAAATGTTTTAAAAAAATCATAATAGAGGTTCAAATTAAATGTATACCTTAGATTAAAAAACACAGGACCAAAAAATGCCACCATGGCTAAACAACAAAGTAAAAGAAGAGGTTAGAGGCAAAAAGACATTCTTTAAAAATTGGAAGTGAAATCATACTAAGGAGAATAGAAAGGAAGGTAATCTCTGGCAAGTCAAGTGTAAAAGTATAATTAGGCAGTCCAAAAAAAGAATTTGAAGAGCAACTAGCAAAAGAGACACAAATGAACAGCAAGAGTTTTAAGTATACTAGAAGCAGGAAACCTGCCAAACAATGACTCAGGCCACTGGACAGATAGAGGTGCTAAAAGAGTACTCCAGAAAGATAAGGCCATTGTGGGGAAGCTAAATTAATACTTTGCGTCAGTCTTTTCTGCAGAGGATATATGGGAGATTCCCTTGCCCGAGCCATTCTTTTTAGGTGACAAATTTGAGGAACTGTCTCAGATTGAGGTCATTAGAGGTGGTTTTGGAACAGATTGACAAATGTAAACAGTTACGTGTCACCAGGACCTGATGGTATTCACCCAAGAGTTCTGAAGGAACTGAAATATAAAATGGCACAATTACTAAGTGGTATTTAAATCAGCTTCTGTTCCAGATGACTGGAGGATAGCTAATGGGACACCAATTATTAAAAAGACTCCGGAGGCAATCCTGGCAGTTGAAGGCCAGGAAGCCTAACTTCAGTACCAGGCAACTTGGTTGAAACTATAGTAAAGAACAGAATTATCGGACACACAGATTAACAGTGGTTGGGGATTAGTGAACATGGTTGCTGTACAGGGAAATCATGCCTCACCAATCCATTAGAATTCTCTGAGGGGGTTCAACAATCATGTGTACATGGGTGATCCTGTGAATATAGTGTACTTGGACTTTCAGAAGCCTTTGCCTAGACCCCTCACCAAAGGCTCTTAAGCAAAGTAGGCAGTGATGGGGTAAGAAGGAAGGGTTCTCTCATGGGTTAGTAATTATACCTCTACCCTGTTATAACACCACCCGATATAACATGAATTCAGATATAACGTGGTAAAGCAGTGCTCTGGGGGGCGGGCCTGTGTGCTGTGGCAGATCAAATCAAATTAGATATAACATGGTTTCACCTATAACGTGGTAAGATTTTTTTGGCTCCCGAGGACAGCGTTATATTGATGTAAAGGTGTATTTAAAAGATAGGAAACAAAAGGTAGGAATAAATGTTTAGTTTTCTTGGTGGAGAGAGAGAAATGGCAGGGTCCCTCACAAATCTATGCTGGGACCAGTGCAGTTCAACACATTCATAAATCATCTGGTAAAATGAGTAAATAGTGAGGTGGAAAAATTTGCAAACCATACAAAATTACTCAGGATAGTTAAGTCCAAAGCTGACTGGGAAGAGTTACAAAGGATTACTCTTGAGGTAGTTCTGTACCAAAAAAATGAAATTTCTGTGCACAGTATTTTAAAATTCCACAAAGTTTAATTGTCTCCAAATAGGCAATGGGGAACACAGGCTACTCACTGCATGAAGGTTGGAGATAACCCTGCAGGGCTGCACCAGACCCTCACACAGCGCAAGGGTCTGGGCCTGCCCCTGAAACATGCATGGGCCCTCTGTGCCAGGCACACGAGGTGTAGGCAAGCAGGCTCAGTCGAGCAGGATCCAAGTGTAGAGGGTTTAAGTGTGTGGGGATCCAGATGTGGGTTAAGAGTTCTGTGTGAGGCAATCTGGGTGTAGGCGGCTCCGTGGAAGATCTGGATGGACAGGGTGTTAGAGGGTTTCAGGTTCAGGGGCAGTCGACCTCTGCAGGGGGGCCCAGGTGAAGGTGGTTAGAGCCCAGGGGTCTGGATGTGGGGGCGCAGTGGAGGGTTGTGGGTGCAGGAGAGTGGGGCTGATTGGAGTGGTAGTCCGGGTGCAATTGGAGATCAGTGGGGTGGGTGTCTTGGAGGCTCATCAGGGTAGTCCAGGTGCAGGGAAGGTGGGGCTCATTAGGGTGAGGGGTTGATCGACTTGCTTAATGGGGGAGCTGCTGCTGAGGGGGTGCCACATGCTGGGCTCTTGCCCCTCATGCCCCCAATTCCCCTGCCCCACCTCCTTCCTTCCCCACTGCCTCTCTTCCTAAGCTCCCCCCTTGCCCTGCCCCATGACGAGCACTCACTGTTGTACAGAAAACAGGATGGCTTCCAGCACACAGAAAGGGAGTAGAATTGGCACTAGGACCTAGGAGGTGGCATCCAGCTGCAAAGTCTGCGGAGTCATGCGGTACCGTCTTTCAGCTAGAGAGCTCTGTGCTCGCAGAAGTGAGGAGGGGGTAGTGGCAGGTGACCCCGTGTACCCTCCCCCCAACACCTTGCCTCTCAGGGGGGCAGTGTCCCTCAAACTACACCCTCACCCCCAGCTTCCCTTTGCTTCCCTGTCACTTTTCTGCAGGGAAGCAAAAGAAATCTACAGAGGGACATGTTTTCTGCACGCGTCTCAGTATTCTGCACTCAGAATTCCCCCGGCAGTAAAAGGGATCTCTCAAAACTGGGTGACTGGACAACAAAATGGCAAATGAGATTCAGTCTTGAAAAGTAATGCATATTGGAAAACCTGATCCTAACTATCCATACAAAATGATGGGATCTAAATTAACTATTACCACTTAAGGAAGAGATCATGGAGTTTTAATAGGTCTCTGAAAACATATGCTCAATGAGCAATCCCAGTCAAAAAAGCTAACAATGTTAGGAACGTTAGCAAAGGGATAGATAATAAGATAGACAGTGTCATAATGCCAGTACATAAATCCATGGTACACCTACACCTTGAGTACTGCATGTAGTTCTGGTCACCCCATCTCAAAAGATGTATTAGCATTAGAAAAGATACAGAGAAGGGTAACAAAAAATGATTAGAAGTATGGAACAGGTTCTGTATGAGGAGAGATTAAAAAATGGGATTGTTCAGCTTGGAAAAGAGACGACTAAAGAGGGGAGATAGAGATCTATTAAATCATGAGTGAGGTAGAAAAAGTTAATAAGGATGTGAAGGAATAAATAACACAAGAACCAGGATTCACCCAGTGATATTAATAGGCAGCATGTTTAAAACAAATAAAAGGAAGTACTTCACATAGTGTACAGTAAGCCTGTTGAACTTGTTGCCAGGGGATGTTGTGAAGGGGAAAAGTACAACTTGGTTCAAAAAAGAATTAGATAAGTTCATGGAAGATAGCTTCATCAGTGACTATTAGCCAAGATGGTCAGGGATGCAACCCAATGCTCTGGGTGTTTCTAGCTTCTGACTTCCAGAAGCTGGGAATGGACGATGGGATGGATCACTCGATGGATTTCTGTTTATTCCATTTGAAGCACCTGGCGTCGGCCCCTACTGCAATACAGTATACTGTGCTAGATGAAACATTTGCTGATCCGTGATGGCTGTTCTTATGTTCAGAGAAGATATGATGCAGCAGCAGTAATGCACGTTAATTAAAGCAATATTTAATTCTAAAAGTGTAATTTTGAGTACTTATTTTTCTTTATTTGTTTGATATTTAAAATGAGTTGTTTAGCTTTTAAGTATAGCTTATACATATATAAAATTTTTATAATCTGTACTATTTTTAGAACAGAGTCAAGAGTTGTTAGTCTATAAGGTGCCACAGGACTCTTTGTTGCTTTTTACAGATCCAAACTAACATGGCTACGCCTCTGATAACAGAGCTACAATAATTCATACAACCCTATTAGGTCCTTCAGTCAAAAATGGATGTCAGTGGAGCCAGTACTTGACTAACAGCCGTATTGGAGCATAAGCTTTGGTGGTACCCACATAAGCTTATACTCCAGTACGTCTGTTAGTCTATAAGGTGCCACAGACTCTGTTGCTTTTTGTAGTTCTATTGACATGTTTATCCAAATGAGTTCAAATAAACCAAAATATCTTTACAGGTTTACTGTAAAGTTCAGTATCTTTGTATGTTTGCATTGAATAGTGTTGAACTGTGGGTTGTTTTAAGAGCAAACAACTAAAATGACACTTAAAAATCTAAACATTACTTGAAACTGGTCCTGGCAGTTGAATTTATTGTTCTTTTCCCTTTAACTATCATTATCTATTTTTTGTAAAGCTCTCAGAACAGTAGGTAGTTTATGTATATAACCGTACACACTTCCTTGCTTTGTCTGTTACAAGTAACTTCAAATGCTACTTGTTTGTATGATATTTTTGAGGTTTTAGTCATAACTTAACATTTTTGTAAAGGTACATTAGTTGGGTTCTTATTTTGCACACAATGTGCCTCTCTTGCAAATTATTTTAACGTGCTGTTTACTTTGAATACTAACGTTTTATGCATAGTATTTTTATGAGCAAAACTTTTTAATAAGGACTTGCTGTTTAAATGAGGAAGGGATAATAAATGATGAGCTCTGCTGTGCACCTGTTATTAGGTGGTTGTATAATAATCCTATGACCGCTCTTTCCTTCTCCATCTATGCTCTGCTTTTAAGATCCATTTGTTGCATGTGAAAATACTTAGCAAACTCTCCTGGGCAATGACATTGTGAAAAGTACCTCTCATGCTATATAGATCACACAACTTTAGTAACTGTAACATAGTTTTCTTTAGTGGCAAAGATAAAGGACAGTGATGAGGAGGTTCATTTCCCTGTTTTCCACGTGTCATGTTACAACCATTTGTTCCAAGATGAGCTAGATGGGACTTCCTTATTCTGAATCCTGTTAACATTGCTCATTAATCGATTGAGTAACTAAAGTCAGTTCTTGCTGAACTAAGATTAACTGGATGGACTGCTCTTTTCCTAAAGAAAAAAAAAGGTTATAGAGGTCTAGAAAATAATTCATGGCTTAGCAATAATAAATGGGAGTGCTCTTCGTCACTTCTTCTCAAAATACAAGAATTAGGGGATATTAATGTAAAATGAAACCAAGATTGGTTAAAGAAAGCACTTTTTTTAACCTGCATATTCTGTGGAACTCATTGCCACAGAATTTAATTTTGAGTTCGAGTTTAGTAGGATTCCAAAAAGGAGTAGACATCTATATAGATAATAAGCACTGACACTTGGGTTAAATTAAATGAAAAATATAAAGGATGCAAGTCCTGATGATGCTTCAGGACATAAGCCAAACTCTAAACAGAAACAGAGAAGAAACTTTCTCTGTTGGCACATCATTCTGTAGCAGGGATCGGCAGCCTTTCAGAAGTGGTATGCTAAGTTTTCATTTATTCACTTTAATTTAAGGTTTTGCGTGCCAGTAATGCGTTTTAACATTTTTAGAAGGTGTCTTTCTATAATATATAACTAAACTATTGTTATATGTAAAGTAAATAAGGTTTTTAAAATGTTTAAGAATCTTCATTTAAAATTAAAATGCCGAGCCACCTCCCTCCCCCCCCAGTGGCCAGGACCTAGGCAGTGTGAGTGCCACTGAAAATCAGCTTGCATGCCGCAGGTTGCCTACCACTGTTCTGACAGTGATACATGTGGTACTGCTCGCTGTCAGAGACAGGATACCACACTATATAAACTCTTGTTCGTATCCCATTTGGCAAATTCTATGTTTGTTTTTTAGCTACTTGTATTCTGGTCTGTAGCGAAGGTCTTGATTTGTAACCCAAAATTTGACACGTCGTCCCATCTTTTGGTCAAATCTATGGAGTTCTTAGGAGTGTTTGTATAATAGACCTATACTTTCTAAAAAGAAAATGTATAGCAGTCAAGGGCAGACCTGCAATAAACTGGATTAAGTGCATAATGAAATTAAATTTTTTAGCAAGAAAATGAAGTTTCATAGTAGTAAAGGTAAAAATCTTGCTTCATGAAAAGTATGCTCAGTGTGCCTCAGTCATATCACTGGCAACTTTCATTATGATTCCTTCCAGTAAGAAATTGGAAGCCATTGTAATAATGGAACTCATGGTAAGATATTTTGCTGTGTTTTACCTAAAACATTGCAGGTTCTGAAAATAAAATTTCTATTTCTTTTTTATACTAAGCTGCAGTAAAATAAGTCCCAATAACAGTATGTCATAAGGCCTTTCAGTTTCCCGGACACACACTTCTGTGTTTAATAATCCTTGTGTGAGACAATAAGAAAGAAGCGAATCCTTCATATTTAGTGAGAGTAGGGTACTAGTGAGGAACTGTAATAATGCACTTTATTGGGAAGGAAAAACTAAATTAATGTTTGTCTTCTTTTCAGAGTCTGCATCCGTGGACAAGTCTGTATCCCATTCTTGCACAACTCCTTCAACATCTTCTGCTTCTGGACTGAATCCAACTTCTGCACCTGCTACTTCCACAGTCCCTGTCTCACCTGTCCCACAATCACCAATCCCTCCATTACTGCAGGACCCAAATCTCCTTCGACAGCTGCTGCCTGCTCTTCAAGCCACCCTGCAGCTTAATAATTCTAGTGTAGATATATCCAAAATAAATGAAGGTAAGAATTGTACAAAAATTTAATGTAATCTTACTTTGTAACTTTTATTTATGCAAATCCAATGTATAACAGAATATAAAACCATAATAGATGACCCAAAGCTGGGAGGTATTGCTAACACAGAGAAGGACCGGGATATCATACAGGAAGATCTGGATGACCTTGTAAACTGGAGTAATAGTAATAAGATGAAATTTAATAGTGAAAAGTGCAAGGTAATGCATTTAGGGATTAATAATAAGAATCTTAGTTATAAATTGGGGACACATCAGTTGGAAGCAACAGAGGAGGAGAAGGACCTTGGAGTATTGGTTGATCACAGGATGACTATGAGCGTAGCCGCCAATTGATATGGCTGTTATAAAAAAGCTAATGCGGGTTTTTAGGAGTGCATCAGCGAGTGTATTTTCAGTAAGATAAGGAGGTATTGTACGTCTATATCAAGCACTGGGTGAACCTCATAATACTGTGTGCAGTCTGAGTGTCCCATGTTTAAGAGATGATTCACGATGGAACAGGTTCAGAGACGGGTACTAGGATGATCTGAAGATGAGACCTGTCTTATGAAAGGAGAACTCGCAAAGGCTTGATTTTTAGCCTAAAACCAAAAGAAGGTTGAGGGATATGCCTGCTCTTATAAATATATCAGAGGTATTAATATTAGGGAGGGAGAGAATTATTTAAGCTAGTTACCAATTGGACAAGAAAACATGGTATAAACTGACACTGGAACGTTTAGATTTGAAATTAACGAAGGTTTCTAAACCAATTGGGGAGTGAATTCTTGAACAGCCTCAAGGGGTGAGTGGGTGGCAAAAGACATATCTGGCTCAACTAAGCTTGATAAGTTTATGGGGGATGTATGATGGGTAGCTTATTCTGGCAATTGATCTTTGATTATTAGCCAGGTAAGCAATCGCCCGCGTGTCGTGTGGATGTTAGATGGGATCGGGATCTGAGTTACTGCAGAGAATTCTTTCCTGATGCTGGCTGGTGAGTCTGCCACCATGCGTCAGGGTTAAGCTGATCTGCCATATTTGGGGTACAACGACGCGAATTCCTCTGGGCAGATTGGCCGACGGACACCCCGGGAGGTTTTTTCATCCTTCCTATGCACAGCCGGGGGCATGGGTCACTGCGGTGGGTTCTCCGGGCAGCTTGAGGTCTTCGATACCACAATTTGAAGACTGTCCAGTAACCAGACCATAGGGTAAGAGTGTTTGTTATTAGAAGTGGATAGGTAAGGATTCTGTGGCTGCTTTGTGCAGTGAGGTCAGACTAGGCCAGGTCACACTGCGACTTTAATCGGTTTAAATGGCCGATATGCGATTTAAACCGCTGTCCCGTTCACATACGAGTGTCGTAATATCGAGTTAAACGGCTCTTAAACTCGATTTCGGAACTCCTCTCGACGAGAGGAGGAGCGGCTAAAATTGAAAAGTGACACTCGATTAGGGTCGTGTGGACGGAAATCGAAATTATGGCCTCCTAGAGGTATCCACAGTGCACCAAATGACCGCTCTGGTCCGCAATCCGAACTCCAG
>NC_133770.1:34448004-34453420 GCF_003597395.2 Chelonoidis abingdonii | reverse complement strand
ATGGTAGCTTTGGACCATGGACGCAAACAATCGATTTCGTGATCCCACTGTGGACGCGCTAAACCGATTTTATTAGATCTGTTTTGTAATATCGGTTTAAGCTAATTCGAAATAATCGTGCAGTGTAGACGTACCCTAGATGATCATATTGGTCCCTTCTGACCTTAAAGTCTATGAGTCCTACTTAAAATAAGGGGAGTAAAATTGTGCAACATAGACAAATGAGTACCTGGGTAAAATTATCTGTGCTGTTAAAGTTTCTAATTTAACTTTTTAAACTTGCCATATAAGTTACTATATAAAATGTAATATATAAATACTTAATTAGCAAGATAATTTATGTGCATAAGTAGTCTCATTGGAACTGGGGGCTTTGTTGGTTTCGTTCTTTTGCCTGGGACATGTATCTGGCTGTCAGTATGGAAAGGATAGGCTGCATGACCTTGCTAAATTAAAGACTCCTTCAAATAGTGTACCTAAGGGCATGCCACTTCAGGGGTGCATGTGCCCCATGTTCCTTTGACTGGAGATTTGTGGTAGCAATGCTCGTTTGGCTTACCTGTGTGCCCCAGACATCTTTGTGCCTCATGCTAAGCATATATGAGCTGCGTGGGATAACCCCCCTCAGTTCCTTCTCAACGGCCTTAGATGGAGCCTTTAATATGCTCACTTCCAGTTTTTCTTGGTGTTCACCTTTACTGTAGCTTAGTGTAATTCAGTGGTCCCCAACCTTTTCCGTGTAGCGGGCACTGGACGACGAGCCACCGAGGACCATGGTCAGCCAACAAGCATCCGCCAAGAAGCGGCAATGTCAAAAGGTGTTGCCACCGAAAATCAGTGGCATTTCGGTGACGATGCCTCTTGATGACGCCGCTTTTCAGTGGATGCTTGTCTGCTGGCCAGTACGCGGGTGCACGTAGATGTTCCAGCGTTGGGGACCCCTGGTGTAATTAGTTTAGTCCAATTAGTTAATTGTCACTATTAGTTGGATAGCTCCCCTTTCCCCTGTTAGGGGTTTTTCCATTGAACACCCTGTCTCTCCCCACCCACTTTTTTTGCGAGGCCTTCCCTAAGGATTGTCATTGTTTGTTATGCCATGTATCCAGCCTTCAGGTGCTTCCTTTCTTGCTGGAAGTTCATCCCAATTAGCAACAGTCATTCTTGGTGCCTCTACTGTTTAGGGGACACCCCTATGCCATCCATGTGTAAAATCTGTACTACTTTTATGAGCAAGTCCAGAAAGAGAAGTTAAATTTCCCCAAAATTTTGTCTCCAAGCTAGCTCTGAAACCAGCTTTGGACTCTGGCTCAGAGGATCCCCCGTATACTTGTTTTCAGCTACATTTAGTGCAACCTCTGTACCCTGATCACTGAGATCTTTCTGGGATAAGGCCAAATATACCCATGGTGCTTCAAGAAAAAGAAGTGGTCTCCCACCAGAAAGCCGCCTTTGAAGAAATCTCTGTCATCCCAGGACACCACAGGTCCCAAAGTAGGTACATTTAAAGCACCAAGCAGTTCTAGTACTGGGAGCTCATCAAAGCCTTCAAGTTCCGCTAAGAGCCATAGTACTAAGCATGCCTTGGTGCTGATGAATCATGTCCTCAGAAGAGAACCTGAGAGACTGCAGGAGGCTGGTAACATCGACCTCTGTACCCAAACCAGTATCCCAGTCTTCTGCTCCGGTGTGCCAGAAATTGTCAGCATCTTCAGTATTGGCACTTTCTGTTAGAAACATGCCTCCTAGACAATGAGTGCCCTGAGTACCGACCCCATCTTTGAGACAGATACTGCTGAAACAGTCAATATTGGTACCAACCCTGACTGTTGTGGAGCCTTACTTGACTTCAAATCAGGTACATTCAGTACTGCAAGAATTGGGGTACTTCAGGGATCTTTTTGTTTTTGAAGATCTGGAGTCCCCACTGCTAATGGGTACGGAGCACTTCTCAGTGCCAAGATCTACTGGGTCACCAAAACCATCTCTTTCCCCAGAGCATACTGCCTCTCCATTACCTGCTGCAGAGGGTAGACAACGACCTGAATCTTCACTATCTGAACCACTACTGGAATATGTTAAGGATTCCTATTGATTCCCAGATCTTTGCCCAGGAATCTCCCCTTTGCTATGGAGAGTACATCTTCCCGGTCAACTACTCTGAGAGCTGTCAGGAACCCTGTTATCCCCTTCCTTCCATTAATCAGGGGCACATCTCTCAAGGACATTACAGATAGTGTGGCCTGCGTGTTCTACATCTGCCATGAAGGGCTGGCAAGATCCCCTCTCTTTGTGCCAAAACAGTAAAGTTATGGAACTGGTGTATAGCCAGTCACATCCTCATTTCAGCCTCTTTCACCCCAGGTGTACAAAACACCATGGCTGATGATCTCAGCAGGCATTTCTCCCAAGATTGAGTGGGAGCTGGACACATGAGTTTTCAAACTGATTTTTTCTGAGCTGGGGGTTCTCATAAGTGGACTTCTTTGCCACCACCATTAACAAGAAGTGCATAAAATTCTGTTCCAGATAAGGACTTGGGTCCTCAGTCTCTGCAGGATTCCTTCCTCATTCGTTGGATGGTGGGCTTTCTCTGTGTATATCCTCCAGCACAAATGACAAATCTAAGGCCATTTTAGTAGTTCCAATTTAGCAGAGAAGTCTGGTACCCTTACTTGATTTGTCTAGCTTCTAGTATGATGTTGTCTTCCGTTCATTCCTCACCTGATGTCTCAGAATTCCGGCTGGACTCTCCATCCCAACCTGGGAATTCTTTGTCTCAGAGCTTGGTTACTCAGTGGTTCTCAGGGATAGAGACTTCTTGTTCTGCAGAAGTACAGCAGGTATTGTTAAACAGCTGGAAGACATCTTCATGAAACACTTTCAGAAATGGAAGTAGTATACCTAGTGACCACTTTCACTGGTTCACTCATTTCTCTCCATTGTCCTTGACTACTTGGGGGAATTGGAAAAACTCTGGTCTCTCCAGGAGTTCCATCCAGATACATGTGGTGCCAATAACAGCTTTTCATTCCTCTGTTGAGGGATTCTCAGGTGTTTGCCCACTTCATGACAGCAAGATGCATCAAGGGTTTGATTTAACCTTTTTCCACAGATTAGCAGGCCCGTCCGTGCATGATATTTAAATTTAGTCTTTGACTGTCTCATTAAACCTCCCTCTTAGTCATTGCTACATGTTCCCTTCACTTGTGTCCATGAAAACAGCTTTCTTGGTAGTCATCACTTATGCCTGAAGAGTCGGGGAAATGGGGGCTTTAATGGCAGATCCTTTCTTTACAGTATTTGGGGAGAAAGTTTTGTTACCACCATATCCTAAGTTTCAACCAAAGGTATCTTCTGAACTGCATATTAGCCAACTTATTTGTCTTCCAGTCTTTTTCCCAAAACCACAGCAGGCCAGGGAGAAAGTTTCCTTTTGGATATCACTTTGAATGTCTGAAGGTCATTAGACTTCTATCTGGATAGAACCAAATCTTTCAGAATGGCAGGCTCCCAAACTGTTCCATTTGCAGATAGATCCAGAGTTTCCACAGTCTCCACTCAGAGATTCTCAGGACGGATCTTTAGATGTATCATCTCTTGTTATGAAACTGTCAATTTCAACCTTTTTTTAGGGAGCATGCCCATTCTACAAGATCCCAGTCTACTTCTGTGACACTATTGGAAGGTGTCCTAGTGACTGAAATTTGTAGAGGGGCAACCAGGTCTTCACTGCATACTTTCTTCAAACAGTATGCCTTGATTCATGCTGCTGAATCAGATGATACAGTTGATAATGCAGTTCTGTCTTCAGTGTTGGACTCGACTGTGAAGCTCCTTTCTCCTTCCAGGAGTACTGCTCAGGTGTCACTGGAAGTGGAGGACCTTTAGGGACGCCACTTGAAGGAGAGATTACTAACCTTGTGCAATAACTGGAGTTCTTCAGGGTGTTCCTATGGATGATTTACTACCCACCGTCCTTACCTTCTGCTTCAGAGTTTCATAACATGGGACTTAGTGATAAAGAAGGAACTGAGAGCACTTTGCGCATACAGCTCTATGTATCCTGGGTATGGGGCACAAGGATATCTGGAGTGCATGCATGGGTGAAATCTCGGATCAAAGGCACATGAGGTGCGTGCATACCTAAAGTGGAGCACCCAGAAGCGGATGCTTCTTGAACTCCAGTTACTGCACAAAGTGAGTAACCTCTTCCTCTTGCCCTTTTCTGTTGCTGATGCTAGTTAGTTCAACTGATTCTCCATCAACTTTCTGCAGTTCACCCTCATATTCTAATATTGTTAAATCACTGTTCACGTATGCTGAAGTTTCTAATAGCTCTTTAACGCTAATTGAACTACTAGGTTTTTTATTAATGGAACAGAATCTTCGCTGGCTTTGTAGAACAAAGGCAGGAAATGAGTTGTAGAGCATTTGCAGGTTTCCAGAGACCAATGACATTTTTTGCATTTTGACAAATAAGATGGGGATAGGTTCTTTTCAGAGTTTAAAAACAGGATAATTAACTTGAGTCTAAACAGACGCACATTCAGTATTGTCTAGAGCGAGGCACAATAAATGGCCTTTTGATCTTTGGATTCTAATGTTGTTTAATTTTTTAAGTTAAATATTAATCATTCATAGGCAATTAACATTTTGTGTATAGAATCCATATCGTTGTCAATGAAAATCAGTCCACTTATTCAAATGTCTAAATCTGGATTTCGAAGTTTAACTTTAAGCACCCATATTAGACAGTGGGTTTTGTGCTTTGCTTTACAACTTTGAACATATTTTATGTTTGAACAGAAACTTAGAAAACACCACTAAAACTTATTTGTTTAGTTCTTACAGCAGCTGTGACACAAGCCTCTCTGCAATCTATACTCCACAAGATTCTCACTGCTGGACCATCTGCTTTCAATATTACTTCCCTGATTTCTCAAGCTGCACAACTATCTGCACAAGGTATTTAAAGTCTCACTTTCCCTGATGTAAAATTTTCAGATTACATTACAGTAGAGCTGGAGATTGAAAGGAGCTTGATAGAAAGAGCCTTGTGGTTTCTGTGGTGTGTACGGTGGGATTTTGTGTTTTTGTTTTTTAATGACAATAGAATTAAAAAACTTATTGGCAGCATTGGTTTGAGTTGTTTTGTTCTTGTTTTTAAATGAGATGCTGAGAGCCTTAGGTAGCCACTACATACACATTTCATTCTTCTAGATGAAGTATCTTGGGAAATTGTTAAGTTCTTCTTCGAGTGCTTGCTCATATCCATTCCAGTTAGGTGTGTGCGCGCTGCGTGCACGTTCGTCGGAAGATTTTTACCCTAGCAACACTCGGTGGGTCGGCAGGGCGCCCCTGGAGTGGCGCCGCTATGGTGTCGGATATATACCCCTGCCGACCCAGCCGCCCTTCA
>NC_133770.1:34408863-34437151 GCF_003597395.2 Chelonoidis abingdonii | reverse complement strand
TGGTTACTTGCTCAGGTGCATGGAGTGGAGGACCTATTTAGGGACGCATTGGAAGGAGAGATTACTAACCTTGTGCAATAACTTGGGTTCTCAGGTGTTCCTTGGATGTATTACTACCCACCGTCCTTACCTTCTGCTTCAGAGTTTCATACATGGGACTTGTGATAAAGAAGGAACTGAGGGCACTTTGCGCATACAGCTCTATGTATCCTGGGTATGGGGCACAAGGACTATCTGGAGTGATGCATGGGTAAATCTACGCGATCAAGCCATGAGTGCGTGCACCTACAGTGGAGCACCAGAAGCGGATGGCCCCTTTCTTGAACTCCGTACTTGCACAAGTGAGTAACCCTCTTTCTTTCGCCTTTTCTGTTTGCTAATGCTAGTTAGTTCCAACTGATTTCTCCATCACTTTTCTGCAGTTCCCCTCATATTCTACAATATTGTTAATCACTGTTCACGTATGCTGAAGTTTCTAATATTCTTCTAACGCTTAATCTGAATACTAGGTTTCTTTATTAATCGGAACAGACATCTTTCGTGGCTTTGTAGACAAAGGCAGGAAATGATTGTGAGCAGTTTGCCCCCCCCCCCTGGTTTCCGAGACCAGATGTACATTTTCTCTTGCATTTGCAAATAAGATTGTGGATAGGTGTTTCTTTTCAGAGTTTAAACAGGTATTAACTTGAGTCTAAACAGTACGCCACATTCAGTTAATTGTCTAAGAGCGAGGCACAATAATGGCCTTGTCTGATCTTTTGGATTTCTCTGTTGTTTAATTTTTAGTTCAATCTTAATCATTATAGGCAGATTAACATTTGATGTATAGAATCCATATCCGTGTCAAGAAATCAGCTCCACTTATTCACATGTCATAAATCTGGATTTGAAGTTTAACTTTTAAGCACCCATATTAGGCAGTGGGTTTTGGCTTGCTTACAACTTTGAATATTTTTATGTTTGAACAGACTTTAGAAAACCCACTAAAAACTTATTTGGTTTAGTTTCTTACAAGCAGCTGTCGAACACAGCCTCTTGTCAATCTATACTCTCACATATATCTCTCTCCTTGCTGGAAATTCTGCTTTCATTATTACTTCCCTGAGTTTCTCACGCCTGCCATACTTCTGCACAAGGTATTTAAAGTCTACTTTCCCTGTGTATTTCGATCTCATTTACAGTCGAGCTGGAGATTGAAAGGAGCTGATCAGAAGAGCCTTGGGTTTCTGTGGTGTGTACGGTAGGGATTCTTGTGTTTTTTGTTATTTTAATGACATAGAATTAAAAAACTTTATTGCTAGCATTGTTGAGTGTTTTGTTCTTGTTTTTAAATGGAGAGCTGAAGAGACCTTAGGTAGCACTTCATTACACATTTCATTCTCTTAGCATGAAGTATTTCTTTGGGAAAATTGTAATTCTTGCTTCGGTTCGTGCAAAGTGCTTGCTCCATATCCTTCGCTTAGGTGTGTGCGCGCTGGTCCGGTTCGTCGGAAGATTTTCCCTGCAACACATCTGGTGGGTCGGGCAGGCGGCCCTGAGTTGGCGCCGTATTGGTGTCGGATTATATACCCCTGCCGATCAGCCGCCCTTCAGTTCCTTCTTAGCCGCCCTGTCGGTCGTTGAAACAGTGGAGCGCAGCGTATACGCATGACTCCGCTTCCCTACTACTCGTAGTTTCTGTGTAGTATACTTATGCGTCTTGGTCTTTACTAGCCATAGTTTGTTTATAATAGTTAGCGGGGTTCGGGGAGTAGCCCCTTTTACCCCGCAATCTCAGTGTGCGGAGCCCATGCCCGGGTCGCCGAGTTCTTAGACTGTGCTTGGACACATCCAGACGTTGCTAAGGAGTTTCCACCTTTCCTGTTACGGTCCTCGACTGCAATTTTCGCTTGCTATTCGCCCATTTGTCAGGCGTTTTAGCGGAACAACGGAGCGTGCACTTTCATTTCCCCTCCGCCTTCTTGCCACGAGCGCTGGCTACTCGGCGGGACATAAGCGCTCCTCGGCGCCAGACCCTCCGGCACGCATTACTGGCACGAGTCAACTCGGCACTGGATCGCGTCTCTCTGAGTTGCGGAAGCCCTACGACTCTTCTGCCAGTGCCTGACAGCTCCCGGCACGCCGTGGTTGAGCTCCCGGGCGTCTGCTATGTGTCTGTAGCCAACTTGCACGCGCAAGAGGCGTTTATTAATCAGTTGGATCGCCTGGCAGACCACTTGCGGAGACTGAGAGCGGACACCGTCTGACACTTGCGAGTCCTCTGGCACGCAAGGGCTGTTGAATCCAGTTGCATGCACGCCTTCTCCGCGGCACGACGCCTGTGGTTGATCTCTGCTCCTCTGCATGTCTATCGTGCGGCTCCAACCGGCGACACGCTATGCCAGGAGTTCATTCTAAGTATGGGAAAGATTTGTCCGTTCGTACCCTGCGCGGCACCAACAACGTCGCCTCCCCGATCCCTCTCCAAAGGGCGTGTTCGAATCAGTCATGCCTGCCTGGTTGCCCTTCGGCGCCAGGCGTGGTCTCAGTTCCTTGCGCATCTTCTTCGCCGTGCTGACGCCCAAATCGACCGTGAGCTGTCTATAGCCGGATCAGCCCGGAGGCACGTGGACACCTGCTGAGGCAAGGTGGCGATGTCAGGCACCGTTCAATTCTGGCTAACACAAGCCGGCCTGATGAAGGCGGTTGCTGACGTGGCTCCCGGTATACGACAATCGTGGTCGAGTCCGTGTAGCTGATCCTCTCGCTGACCGCGCAGACATTTATCATCGGTCGATGGATCGTCATTTGCCCAGACGTTGCTCCCTGACCTCGGCAGCCGGTAGGTAGCAGGGTCATTAGTAGTTGGAAGCTCATCCTTGATACGACTACTCTCTGTCATGCTCTCTCAGCTGAGTGGCCCCCATTACATGATCACGGTCCCGCAGGACTCTCCAGTCCGTCGGCGCTCCACTCCTCGACGCTTCTTACATCCAGATGCTGTCTCACTCGGCAACCGGTCGCACTCGCCGCACAGGCATCGGTGTCCGCTTTCACGACCCGCTATATCTCTCGTGGCCCGTATACTGGCTCCCTGCACGCTATGGGCAATACGTGAGCTCCGGCAGCCAGCTCACCTCGATGATCTCGTTCGACCTCCAAGCACCGCTCTGGTCTCAGTCCTGTCTTCGTTCCATGACACACTACGGCCCTTTAATCCATGGTACCTGGTTACCAATGTGACGAGTTGGGACTTGAGGCGTTGACTGGTAGGTCATGCTTCTACGCAGTGTTTCAGCACCTTCTCATGGCCATCAGGACGCTGCCGTCTCATAGTCGTGGTCCCCTCGGACAGCTAATGCTCAGGACCGCGATTTCTAGTTCAGTGCTACTCTAACAACTGAGGATCGTCGGATCCTCCTATGGATGTAGCCGTCCAAGTGGACCTTCCTAGTCCGGAGCTCGAGTAGGGGACTGGATGCTAAGCCAATGTCTCATTCTTAGCGTTATGCTCCATCACTTAGTGGGCCAACCTGTTCTAGGCCATCCTAGTGCGGGTTAACTTGCCGTAGCTTATGATGCAAGCTTAGTCTTCCGTCTCTCTCTGCTCATAGTCTTCAGGTTGGTTGATGTCTAGGGATAAGTGTGCAATGGAATATGGCTCCATGCACTCCGAATATCGAAGGTGCTAGAAGGAATGACCTACATCTGGTCTGCAGGTGCCATCTGCAGGGCCTTATAGCCCTGCGTGGCAATGGAGGTATAAGCCTGCTTACCTATAATCTAAATTCTGTATATATTGGATAGGTTATGGAGTCTTCTCCATCAGTTTTCCCGCGAGAGTCTCTACTGCCTCTTTGAGTATGAGAAAGGCGGCCAGAGTGCTATCTCTCAGGCTCGCTTACCATGAGGGCATCTCCTGGCTTCAGGTTTCAATTCGGCTGTCACGACTTACCATTGTTGGTAAAGGCCTCCTTGCGGGAAATCACCCCCAGCTTGCAAGCCTGAAGGGACAGGGTTCCTAATGCGCTCTCTCTGGGCGTGTGTCTCCGACGACCCACTGGCAGGCCTTTCTGTCCCCGGCGACACGGCTACACCTGTGCCTAGCCACAGATATTAACTTTCACTGTGCCGCCCGGGGCTTGCGTACTGGATTCCAAGCGGGATCCACCTCTTACTGCCTCTTGGATGGTCCCAGTTAACTTCAGTTCGCTGTTCCCTTACACATGGTGGGTGTTGAGTACCCCTCACTTTGTTCCAACCCTGGTCCCTCTTCAGGGGATCTCTCGGCGCGAATTCCTCTTACCAGGTGCACCCGCTGATGGATGAACGGGGTACTACTTCCCTTATTCCGTAATCCCCGACTTGTATGGAGGTCTCGACCTATCCTAGACCACGAGGATCTCAACCAGTTTATGATAAGGTTTGAAGTTTCCACATGGTGATCCTGGGAACCATTATTCTGTCCTTATAGATCTCTGAGACTGGATATGCCACACTCGAATCATCGAATAGAGCGTACAATTTCCTTTGCCATCTCCCTCGCACAAGGAACTCTCCTTTCTAGCAAGCCCGCGGTACTTCCCTCCAGTTTTACGGTCCTGTGTTGGCCTTTCTACAGCACCGGCAGCATTCATTAGGTGTGTGGCCGTGTCGCACCCCTCCGTCCGACTTGGAGTGTGATCATTTATCTGCATCTGGTCAACGATTGGCTATATCTGCGGTATACTTACGAGCAAGTCCTCGGGTAGTTGCGCTTCGTCAGTGAACCTATTCACATGAATCTAGGCCCTGTATGGTCACTATGGGAAACATCACTTCTGTGTTTCACGCAGAGGTTGACTCCCTCGGGCCCTTCTGGACTCCGAGCTCCCCGTCGGGTCCGCTTACCTACAGCGCCGGTTCACCTAAGTGCACCTTCGATCATCCCTGAGGTGCTAGCGAAACTTTTTCCGACCTGGCAAAACTGCGCCTTGTCTGGTCTCCGTGGTGTATACTATGGCATGCTGCTAGTTTAACAAACTGATCTACGCCTGCTTACCATCTGGTCTTCTTCCAGTTTGCTAATTCGGAGTACGTACCCGGACGACGGGCCCTCGAATGGTCCGATGCATCCTATTCCTCGAGCCCTTAGTCCCTGGACACTTGTGGCTAATCCCACCTGGTGTGAAGGTGGGATGGCGCTCTATCTTGCTCACAGCCCTCTAACTGGTCACCTAGATTCGACGGGTACGTATCTTTCTCGACTCAGTGCTCACTCGAGGTAAAGGGGTTTCGCGCAAGGAGTCTTGCAGAGGTCCGTGTGTGCGTCTCATACAAGATGTTTACAAGCCGCACAACGGCTCAGTGTACCATATCATCTATCCACCTGGGTAGGACATTGCTCCTCTCCTTGGTTGTCAGGAGGCGCCTCCGTAGTCTCTGTGACAGAATACCACTCGAATAATTCTTGGTGGTAGTCTTTTCCTTCACTTTGTGTGCTTTTGACTCTCGCAGGTACTCATTCCTTGTCTCGATTGACGTGATTGCCTGCCCTGATAGTGTGGCTTTCTGTTGCGCTAGCGCGTATGGCGGTATTTCCATTGTATCTGTTCCGACCATCCGAGAACATCGGCATGTACCTCAGGGTTCTGGCTCCTCGCAGAGTATCGTTCGACGGTAGCGACTCGTCGGCGCTGTACATCATACCTGGTAAGTGAGCCAACTCGCTTCTGCCTTCCCCCCAGTGTTCGCCTCGGCTTAGTTGAGGTCTGCTTCAGATACTTCGTCTCCATAGGTCAGTGGCTGGTGTCGATGTTCACCGCGTCGTGAGAAGCCGAGCGCTGATCAAACAGTCCATGATTTGTCTCGGTCCTTGTCGATAGCCTCTACCAATCTACCGCTCACTCCTCGACTCGGAACTAGCGGCGTCGTCGTACGCCCGGATTGCTAGTCATCTTCCCCTAGGTGTATCTCTACGTTGACTTATTCGATAGGAGCTGTCACCTGGTCAAGTGACTTAGGCTAGGATGGACTGTTCGATCAGGTGCGTACCTACTGTCTGCATCTCGTCTGCTTCCTCGTGGGTGTCTATTCCCGCCACTCCTCCTCTATTTGATGGACTACCTCTGCACTAGTCATACAGTAGGGTCCATAGCCAAATGCGTTCATGCGCCAAGCGTAACCTTGGACTACAGGTTCTCTCTTTTCCGGCCAAGGTGGTCGTTCTGGTTCTGTACCTATGTGTTTCAGATGTTCCTCGTGGTCTTGACAGGGCAATACCCCTTAGGTACGGTCAGCCCTCAACACTGGGACTCCTCAAGCCGGTCAACCAGACTATGTTCTCTTCCATTTGACCTATCGCGACTTGCTCGATGTTTACTGTTCTTGGTGATGATCAGCTTTCTGTAGCCGTTTACGTCGCCAGGCGGAGTCTTCGATGCTCATGGATCTTATGGTGGTTCTGTCTCATTAGATCTGCTGTTCATACAAACCGTGCAGTTTCCCGACAGGCTGGATACTCCCTAAGGGGGTTATCGGCCTTTCATTGTTCACTTCACACTGCACGCGATGGGACAATAATATTGCCTCTCCTGGACGTTGTGTGCTCGCGTATTATATGTGTGTTCGAGCGGACAAAAGCCGTTTGTACTCTGGCTCCGCCAACTCTCGAGTCGCGTAGTGGCTGAGAAAGACACTACTCTGTGTCTCTCAGAGGATCTCTTGGTGATGACTCTTGCATCCGCCTGGTTGATGATTTGGAAGTCTACATCATCTGTCCAGTCATTTCAATGCTTCTACCAGGCTAGGCTCTTCATTTCGCCGCGTCTTTACTATCTGTTGTACATACCCTCGAGTTCTCATATCGTCGCAGCCTCCATGGTCCTCGGTCATCTTGCTTTCGCTATATATCTTGTTTCAAACAGCACGTACAATACTGCCATATAGACTCCACGCATTGTATCTCTCTAAGCAGTGTTCACTCCAGTCCCACCGTCCTATCATTAGTGGATCACTATCTGAATGTGATTGAGCAAGCCCGTCGACATAAAATAGACGGTTACTACCTTGTACGTTGATCTTCGAACTCGTGTATAGTCAATAATCATTCCACATCCGCCTCTTCCCTCTGCGGCAGTAGTGCGGCCAGAAGGAAACTGAATGGGCGTGGCCTGGGTGGAAAGGTATTTCGGCTGACTACCCTGCTCGCGTCAGCTCCGTCTACAGGTGGGTGCTCTCCTGCGTCCCAGCCGATAGTATGATTTCAGGTCTCCAGGGGGTGCCCTGCCGACCCACCGAGTGTTGCTAGGGTAAAAATCTTCCGACGAACGTGCACGCGGCGCGCACACACCTAACTGGAATGGATATGAGCAACACATCTCGAAGAACAACAGTTACAAAGGTGAGTAACCGTCTTTTTAATTGGATTGAGCACTTTACATTATGAATTTTGAATAAACTCAAATTCCTCTCCATATTTAAAGGCCCAGACTTTCAAAAGTGCTTAGCGCACTGATTTAAACCAGATTAAGAGCTCTGCTTCTGTATAGATATCTAAATAAACTGATCATATTTTTGAAAAATGCTCAGCACCCAATAGCTCTTGTTCTCAGGAGCTGAGTGTTTTTGTAACTTCTCTTCTGATCACGAGGTAGGATCTGTTTTTTCTTTGCATTTTAAGTGTGTTTTTATTATGCTTTTTATTTTGAGTTTCCTTTCTCATTAAGCAGCTTTTATGCTTAGGTGGAAAAAGATGCTATAAAATATTGTCATGATTTCTTTTTATAGCTCAGCCATCTAATCAGTCTCCAATGTCTTTAACTTCGGATGCCTCATCGCCAAGGTCATATGTTTCTCCAAGAATAAGCACGCCTCAAACCAACACAGTTCCTCTGAAACCTTTGATGAATACGCCCCCTGTATCATCACAGCCAAAGGTAAGATGCTTAATGATTTATGTGCAAGTGGTAAACATTGGACAGAATGGTGGTAACTTATAATTTGAAGAAGGGATAAGGAAACCATTTATGAAAGTTTTGTATATTACTGATGCGTAATCATGTATAGAAGTGTAAGCTTATCGATATAAGGCACAGAAGTACTTTGTCAGTATAAAATGATGAACAGGAAGAGTTCCAGACAACTTTTCATAGTAGAACTGCACTTCCATTAAGAGACTCTGTGAAACGGACATTATGGAGTTGTCTGTCATCTGGATGATTTCCGTATGAAATTTGTTATTCTTACAAAAGGAAAGATGTTCTTCAGTGTTATGGTTTCAACAGAACAAATATTGGAATGTTTCAGGCATTATCCGGCGTTATTTTTCTGCTTTTTGCACTCCCCTCTTTTTTTCTTTTCCAATTTGATTTTTGTTTTACTCAGAGTTATCAAGCTGTCTGGAGTAGCTCATGAGCATGAGTGCCAACTGTTACAAACCAAGACAAACCCCAAACTGGCTGTGTGTTCTATGCTTGGATTTCTCCAGTCAAGTATCAAATGTGAACTTTTCAAGCACAGTAACAGCCTTCACATGGAGTCACAGACAGTCCCCTTATCTGTCTTGCCACCCATGCAAGTCTGCCTTTGTGATAGATGATCCCTTTACACCAAAAATTACAATAATATTCAGGTTACTCCGAGTCCCAAAGGACCAGTCAACTTATCTCAAGTCAGTTGCATCCTAGATCTCTCACCAAAGACATAGCTTGTAGCCAGTCTCATAATAAACTCAGATTTATTAATTAAGAAAAAGAAATGTCATTTATAAGGTTAAAGCAGGTAAATATACATGCATAAATGAGTTAGTCTTAGGTTCCAAAAGGTAATAGAAATGGCTGCGGTATACAAGCTTTAATGTTCTCTAAAGATAACCCAAGCTAAGCAGCTTGGGAATCCCTTGTTTATGCTTAGAAATATTGCCCTCTCCAAATTCCAAGCAGCATAGTGATACAGTTCCTTCTGTCAGGGATTTTTATTCCCCCAGAGTTCAGAGTTTATTCCCTCAGTGTTTGCCCCAGTCTCCTCTTCATGGGTGCATGTGTTGCGGGGGCAGTCAACAAAGTCTTCTGGTGTTTTTATGTCCTTTGATGTTTTACAATGGCTCATTTGGTTTCAGTGGGCCTTCTTTATTTTAATTAATGCTTCGTTCCTGTTTGAGTTACACAGCTGCAGAGGTTTACAGTGCAAACACTCAATATAATTTTTACACCATGGGATACAGATGTTATAAGTGAGATCAGTACATGCGTCATCCTACACATATTTCATCAAGTCTAAACACTTTCTTCTAAACTTAGCATTGTTAAAACAGATGTTGAGACACAGATGACCCACACTAGTTTCTTGCTATGTGTTTGTCAGTGTTCATTGAGGCCTAAGGGCCCTGATATGAGCTGTACCTGGTCTGCCAACATCACAAGAGCAATAAGCAGAAAAGCTGCAGCTGTATTTGGCTGGCATTTTGTGTCTCGGAAGGCTAACCCCTCCCCCCCCCCCCACACACCTTCAATGGTGTCTGTTGCAGTAGTATTTCCTCATAGAACCTCAGTCTCCGACCCCTTCTCCCCGCCCCCCCATTATCATCGTGAACGAGGCTGTGTCTAAAGTGATTTCTGGATCTGTGATGGACAAAACCAGCCATTAGTTTATTTAAATGGGGAGAGAAACTTCCCCATGGGAGCACATTTGCTCCTTGAGCTAGCATCTTGATGGGCTTTCTGGGCTGTGGTCAATAAAACAAGCTTGTATGAAGGAGAGAGAAGCTTGCACATGGTGAAAGAGGCTCTTCCTGATGCAGAAGAAGAGCCTTAGACTTCGTGGAAAAGATGCTCCCAGACTACCACAAGGTTAAGGATCTCATCGCTCCTTTTCTTCTGGGCTGAGAATTCCTTGAGAGGATCAGTGACTAAGACAACCACACTTTGGATAATTAGCTCCCTCCAGCAGTCAGAGGTTGGTCCTTTTAGTCTTTTTCTCAGAAGCATTTTCCTGAGCCCAGAGTATCAGTGGAAATTCATCACAGTAGGTTGCAAGTATTGTTTGCTCAGTTCTATAGCACTTTTCCAGACAAGGCCTCAACATCAGTTGAGACAAGTCTGTTCTCACCCCTGCTGAATACATAGTGTTTATAGGGACAGAACTGGATTCTAGGTAAGCAAAAGCATACCTTCCTCAAGAAAGATTTTCCATGATTAATCACCTCTTTTCACACCTTTAGTCTTAACAGAGTGAGAGTCTGCATCATTATACAACGCAGCTTGTGTGACTCAGCAGCTCCAACCTGGGAATATCATTCTCATATTCCAACCTGATGCATCTATCAGTTAGTCCACTTCTTCTACTTCTGAACCTCCCAGAAATCATTTTACAAAACCAAGGCCAGGTGCTGCACTTGGATCCAGCATCTCTGCATCTAACATCATGGAGGCTAGGTGGCAAACTTCTGTGGATAGAAGTTGTTATGCAGCTGTACACAAGGTTTCAATCCAAAGCAGAGTGGCCTCTATTAGAAAGATGTGTCAAGCTCAAAGGAAGCATTTCTCATTGTGGTTCATTCAGCGCTTAGGCTCTTCTATTCTAACTATTTTGGACTACTTGTTGACTTTGAAACACTCAGGACTCTCTTGCTACAGTCATCTGGCTGCTATATTAGCGTATCACGCATCTGAGTGATTTGATTTTTTTTCTCACCCCATGGTATCAACATTTTAAAATGGCTTGATTCATGATGAACCGTCCCTTAGAACCCATATTGTCCTGTTCATTATATTACCTCTGTATTAAAACAGCATTTTGGGTAGCCATCATCTTGGCTCACGGGGTGATAAAAATTCAGGCTTTTGCCAAGCCATTAACTGTATGTCAAAAAGACATTTACTCTCAGGCCTCATTCAAAATCTTTACCAAAAGTGGTTTTAGATTTTCACAAAAAAGTCTATATTTTATCAGTATTTTTTTCTAAACATCATAGCTCTCTTCCATAAGCTAAATTCCACACACTAGATGTTCTTAAGGGTTTTATCGCCTTAATTTTACCAGAACAAAACCATTTTGTAAATCGTCCAGACTATTGTGGCTTTTGGTGACAAGTCTAAAAGGCTAGCCTTTTCCTCTGAGTGGGTTACAGAGGGCATTAAAATTTCTTATACATTAAATAAATTGCCCCTTCTCTCTCAAGTTAGGACTCACTCTACTAGGGTTCAGTGTTATTTCAAGAGGGAGTCCCTATTTCCAAGATTCATAGGGCACTGACTTGGAGTTCTGTTCATATATTTTACCAATCACTACTACTCCGTTGTGGAAGATTCTAGATCACAAGTCCAGTTTGGCAGGATTGTCCTGTAGTCAATATTTAGGTTAGAACTCTTATCGTTCATTTTCTTGAGAGATTATTGCTAGTCAGTCACCCACAGTGGGATTCACATGGACAAATGCTTGGGGAGCTTGCTTAGCTTACAGTAACTGGTGTTCAAGATTCAGTTTTCCATTTGGATCCCTTGATCCACCTTCCTTGCCCCTTGATACAGAGTCCTTACCTGGATATTTTGTATTAGTGAAGAAACTGAGTGGCGGTTGGGGCTACTTCACCCTCTATATGCTCATTGTAGGAGGCATAAAGGTGAACAGTGGCACATGTGCAACACCAGCAGATGTTGCTGGCTAAAAGATTTCAGACTTGTGCAACTGGAGTGCTCACATGCCTCCAATGGAGTGCTCACATGCCTCCAATGGAATCAATGCAGACAAAAAGATCTAAAAACAACTTGAGTTAGTGTAAAGTAAGTACCCTCTTTCTTCGAGTTGAACCTCTGCCTATTCACAGTTGCTGCCCACTTGTCTCATTTCTTTAGCGTCTTAGTTTAGGAATTTCCATGTTGGAAAGAACTGAAAGGAACCCTGTGAAAAGGAGAGAGAGGGAGGGAGAGACAAGTGTCTCTAACAGATACTGATCTCCAGAAGATTCCAGTCGCTTGCAATCAAGCACCTTGATTTCATAAGCGTGATTATTCAGAGGCTCATCTCAAAGACCTCTAGTTACTGGTTTGGGGATGGTCATTAGAACAATTACAATCGGGGGCCGAACTGATATACATTTTTTATTTTGAAAATGTGAATTTTTCCATTTCTAATAGAGATGTCATACTTGTTGCCTACTTTGTGTAAGAATTCTCAATGAGCTGTTAAAGGTCCCTGTTTGAAAACATAGAGAAATATGGCATTAGAGGCAATGGCCTGACATACATTTAAAAAATTGAATCATGGCATTCACGGTGAATAACACCTCTTAGTGTGAAGTGTATAGCAAAGTACAACAGAGTTAGTGTTAGAAGCAATGTTGGTGCTTTGGAGGAAATGGATAGTTGATGTTTGATTGCAACTCTTTTAGTTATTAAAAATTGGAAGTTTGAGTGATGTCAAATTTATCTAAAGAAGTTGGTACCTGTGGTGGTGGGGTATTGAAGAAAATAGCAGATGGCTTTTAACCAAGTTAAATTTTAAAGAAATGCCCATTGCATAAAATTGCTGTAAATGTAGAGCCAGTAAAGAAATAGGATTTATTTGACCTTTCTATGAAACTTAAAGTACTGGACGGGCAAGATGCCAGGCTAGAGAAATCATTGATCTGATTGTACCTTGTAATTCCCATGTTTGTTTCTTTAGTTCATATGTTTGAGATTTATGATGCATAGGAAATCTGACCCAAGTTTTGAACATCGCAGGTAACTACTCCAGGTGTAAAGCAAGGACCAGCTTCACAGTCAGCACCTCAGCAGCCGGTAATAGCTGACAAGCAGACAGGCCATGAGCCTGCCTCTCCTCGAAGTCTTCAGCGCTCAAGGCAAGTTGAAATATTTGTTTATGTTGCTTTGTTGCTGTTACTCTGGATAAAACGTACATTGTATTCTGTGCAGTAAGTGAGCTTGATTTTTGGTATGCTTATGACCAGTGTAAGCATATTAATTAGCTCTGCTATTGCTGTAAGGGCACAGCTACATAACTTGTTTGATTTTTACCCCTTTCTGTTTGGCTCCACAGATCTCCACTTTACGAATTATATGTCCTGCCAGGTGAACCACAGAACCATTAACAGCAGCAAAATTGAGGAGTGTACATTAATGATTCTGGTTCATCATTCTGGAATTGAAGATACAAAAGGATCCCACCCTCTAAACATGCTTCATTTCCTCTTCATCTGTCAGTGCAGTTACAGAACCAAATGTTGTTCTCTGCACATGACTAGTTATTAGTTTTAGAAGCTTGTGGTTTCTTGTTTTGGTATTCATTTTTAAGTGAGTTGACAGCTTCTGTTCACTGTCTTTGTTGCTTTAATGATATGCATTAAGAGCATAACAAGCTTCACAAAATGCTCTTCTCTGCCCAAATTATTTTTCACCAACATCCAGACCCTGTCTGACATGTTGGCTTGGTGTGTGTATATACGCATTCAGCCTGTGATTGTAAGGCATATGGGGTATTTGCCTCTTGCATCAAGCTTTCCTTTTGGAGGAAGACTTGGAGTCAGATGATCTATAGGAGAGTTCCATGTAAGACATTCTCTGCTTTTGAACATATCTGATCCAAAGTTTGACATCTGAAATCAAGAACTTGTCTTAGGAGCCATCTGGAGTGGAGTCAAGGTCTTCAGAGTCTTAAGATCCAGTGACTTCAGATCCGTCTCCAGGAAGGAGAGCAGCTGAATTCTTTAAGGCTAGAATCTGCCAGCTTCCGAAAAGCCATGGCACAGGCACTCTAGGTCAACAAAAAATTAGGTTTTTAGAAGTTGGATTAGGTGTCTGATCTGAAAGTTGATTCTGATTGTATCTTTGTGTAGGTGACATTCTTAAATCCTTGGGATGCTGAATGAGGATAGGGATCTTCTTGGATCTGAAATGGTCAGATCCTTAGCTTGCACTGGTGGGAGCTTTGGTACTGCTTTCTCACCAAAGGCTCTCTTTGAAGTCTTTGTTATTAATGGACTTGGATTCTTCCTCTGTTCCGCTCCTATCACTTTCAGATCTCTGGCTTCTTTATTTCCCAGAGCTGTCACCAGAGATAAACTTCTCTGGAAACTATATCCATCAAGGTCAATTTTGTAAGGAAAGAGAAGTGAGTCAGGAGCTCCTGGTCCTTCAGCACTAGCTGATTTACTGAAGCTTTTCAGTCTGTTCCTTTTGCTGGTTACTGGCTTTCAGCGCCATTCAGGATGTCATTTGTTTCAAAACAATAGAAGTATATCTTATGGGTAATGTACATGTTATGGCAGCACTTCCCAATTTATTTACAGGTATGAGCTCACTTTAATGTAGTATTTCCTCCTCAGACAACATGGAGGACACCATGTTTTGAAGAGCAAAATGGTGTCCTCCATTCATCATGAACTGGCATGCACTGTACATGTGAGGTCATGCTGTCCGGTGCAAAATGGCATCCTCCACACACTACGCATCTCTGTGACCCCATCTGCTGATCGTGTGACCCCACTTGGGGTCACACCTGACATTTGGGAACAGCTGCCTAAGAGGTTTAGTCTCTGTGGACTCCGGCTCTTTTTCAGCTTCTAGTTCTCTTGGAAGTACTTCAGCTAAAAATATAGGAGTGCAAGTAGTCCTGTGGTCAGAAGAAGTCTCTGTAATGAAATGCATTTTATTCCACCTAGTGGAGGATTCAGAGTAACTGGACTAATTTGTAAGTAGCTTTACCCTGCACTGTCATCAGATGACTTCTCGTGGCTGTGCAGCGCTTCAGTGTGGCAATATATTTGAACGGATATGAGGATTTGTCATTCCCTCATACAAGAAAATTCAGTGAAAACGGTGCTTTCAGAACTGGGACTCTTATCGTTTACATCATGCAATGGTGAAGACAACCTGAATTTCAATGAGGTCAGGCCAGCAAGAGTGGTCCCTTAAATTCAGTGACCTAAGTTGATTCTTGCCAAATGGGGGTCATCTAGACATGGACTTTTTGATACAGACTTGTGATAAACGTCTTCTCTCTAGAGCAGACAGGGTCCTGAACTGTGCAATATCTCTTTTACACTGTAGAGGAAAGGACTCTTGTATGCCTTTACTTCCTCTGTTACCAAAGGTTCTGCTGCAGATCAGAGCTGAAGTGCTTTTGATCTTTGCCCTGGGCTTCGGCTTGTCTTTGGAATTTACTGTTGGAGAGAGAGGAACTGACAGATGGCAATGGGTGTATAGACTGTCCCAGAGAGCAGCATCCAATGATTGTGTGTACACCCCCTGAATAGATTTACTACTTTGAATGGCTCTGTGGCTCATGTTCAAGGGCACATGACTCCGAAGTGTGGATCTGCATAGGCAGTATATTCTGGGAACTATAGTAACTGGGACCTTTTCTTTTTTTCCCCACTGAATTTTTAATTGAACTTGAAATTTAACATTACTATATTGTATGCATGTATGTTTGCTCAGTTTATAGTTACATAGCTTCTTATACCAAAAATACCTTTTTTTTTATATTTTCAGTTATGTAGATACTGCTGTGAATATTAATGGATCGCTGTGTGCCCTTGCAAAACAATGAGTTAACTACCATTGTTGCCAATAAATTAAAACAAAATGGTTAGTTGTAAGCAAGAGAACTTTCTCAAATCCAACCATTCTAAAAGTTCAGTAGTTAGATTTTGACGTAAAAAAATTGAGCATCCTTTTGTTTCCCTAATACTTTAGGAGAGTCCATGATGCCTGACAGGTAAAGTGAAAACCTAAGTAGTTACTGGAACCTAGGAACTTTATAATCTAAACTGAGAACAATTGATTGATCAGTTATAACTGCATTTTAATTTTTCAGGGTTTAGAATGATTCATAATTATATTTTCCTGTAATAGTCTGCATCTAAACCAGTTTGTTTCTTTTAGAATTGAAACTTAGAAATTATCTTAAAATAGTTTAAATATCTTATGATACATTTAGGCTATTCTTTGACTAATTTTGATTTATAAAACTTAAAAAATGTTTTAGAGGTGTTTATGCCATTTGTTTTTTATTGGTCATGATGCTATGAAGGAAATAAGTCACATTGATGTAATAGAACAGCAGCAGTGGACTATTCTTAAAAGAAAAATATGGGAAGAATTCTATTTAACCTACAATAACGATCTGCACTTGCTAGAAAAAACTGAGGCAAAACAGGCTTTTTTCTATTCTTGATTTCTGTTTACTACACAGAAAGCATTTTCCAGAATTAAGCACTTCACTTATACTGTATCTATGTATTTCTTTTTATGGCAGGAATACCGAAGAAAAAACATTAGTCCAAAAATGACCTTCCTCAAGTGTGTTTGATTAATTTAGAAAAGAAAATCAATATTTGAACCTGCTTCCCTCATAATACCTTACTAAATAATTTCAAGATTAAAATATGGTAAAGAATAGTAGTTTAAATGTTGGTAACACTTTAAATTTTAACTTCGTATTTATATATTCAAGGAAACAGTAATGAATTCCATGCAAAAACAAGTGAACATAAAACATACTTTCTGAATGTCAAGTAGGCTTCCCATTTATGCAAGCATATTTAACCTAATGCAGGTCTTTCTGTAAACTATGATTCCAGAGAGGCTTTGAGAATAATTAATATTTCTAATTATGGAGGCATTGATTTTGGTTCCTTGGTTAAGGTTGCATTAGGATTTTCCTTTTAATGGTACCTTTGCAATTTTCTAATTCTGTTCTGGCCTAAAAAAAAAAGTTATACATTTTACATAGCATGTTTACATTTTCCAAAGGTACTTTAGGTATGGAAAGTTACGGAGTTAAATTAGGGTTTCAAAACATCCTTTTCCTCAGATTTTGAGACAGAATTTTGCCTTTTTTTTTTTTTTTTTTTTTTCTTGTTGTTGTTGCGTGGGTGGAGACACAAGCTTGGTTTACCATGGTGGCCAAAACCCTTATTTATTATTTTATAAACGTAATAATTAGGAAAGCCAATGACTATAAAAAAGTAGATGTAAGAGAGTAGCAATTATTTTGAAAGGATTCAGAGTGGTAGCTGTGTTAGTTTGTGTCAGCAAAAATAACGAGGAGTTCTTGTGGCACCTTAGACTAACAAATTTATTTGGGCATAAGCTTTCGTGGGCTAAAACCCACTTCATCGGATGCATGCAGTAGAAAATACAGTAGGAAGATATATACACAGAGAACATGAAAAAATGGGTGTTACCATACCAACTCTAAGGAGACTAATCAATTAAGGTGGGCTATTATCAGCAGGAGAAAAAAATGTTTGTAGTGATAATCAGGATGGCCCATTTCAAACAGTTGACAAGAAGGTACAAGTAACAGTAGGGGGGAAATTAACATGGGGAAATGTCTGTAATTGAATGACCAGGGAGATTGAAGTGTTCTCTGACTGATTATGCGCAAAAGAATAAACAGACCTAAATCAGACATCAAGAATTATAACATTCAAAAACCAGTCGGAGAACACATCAGCCTCCCTGGTCACTCAGTTACAGACCTAAAAGTCGCAATTCTCCAACAAGAAACTGCAGAACTGGAATTTATTTGCAAACTGGACACCATTAAATTAGGCTTGAATAAAGACTGTGAGTGGATGGTTCATTACACAAAGTAAAAACTATTTACCCATGCTAATTTTTCCCCTACTAAAAGGAATAGAGGAGTGACAGCTATACTAGGACGCTGAAAGCTAATATCAGTCTTTCCAAGATAGTAGATGCAGCGTCTTTTCTAAAGTACCATAAGTATTCATGGTGTCCTACAAAAAAGAACAGAATTTCTTGACCAGAAATGCTTACCTGGGTTCTGTGGTTTGTGGAACTTCTTATTCATCCCCAGTGTCTTTATGTTGGAGTTTCTGGCCTCAAGGAGTGATTTAGCTTTGCTCAGGGTCTCTTGATAGCTCACTGGGCAGCCATGTGTTGAATCTTCGTCTCCGAGCAATAAACAAAGGTGACTTTGAGTACTTAATGGTGACCATGTTCATCAGGACTCCCACGTTTTGTTGAATGATCATGATGTCTTACATTACATCTTGGATTGTTTTGAAGCTCTTTATTAACATATTGTGACAAAGTTCCTCCTCTGCCTTGGTGGGTCCTGTGATTATTGGCAGATTTGCTACCTCAATGATCTTCCGTACAGTCTGGGTCAACTCCTCCTGTGTCTGCTCAGGAGTTGGGAGGTTTGGGGGGAACCCGGGCCCGCCTTCTACTCCGGGTTCCAGCCCAGGGCCCTGTGGATTGCAGCTGTCTATAGTGCCTCCTGTAACAGCTGCATGACAGCTACAACTCCCTGGGCTACTTCCCCATGGCCTCATCCAAACACCTTCTTTATCCTCACCACAGAACCTTCCTCCCGGTGTCTGATAATGCTTGTACTCCTTAGTCCTCCAGCAGCACACCCTCTCACTCTCAGCTCCTCGTGCATCTTGCTCCCAGCTCCTCACACACACTTCCTCTCTTCTGGCTCCCTCTGGCCTGACTGGAGTGAGCTCCTTTTTAAATCCAGGAGCCTTGATTGGCTCCAGGTGTTCTGATCAGCCTGTCTGCCTTAATTGGTTCTAGCAGGTTCCTGATTACTCTAGTGCAGCCCCTGCTCTGGTCACTCAGGGAACAGAAAACTACTCATCCTTTGACCAGTATATTTGCCCTCTACCAGATTCCTGTACCCCACTGGTTTGGGTCTGTCACAATATATAGGTAAAAAGTGTGCATATACACACTCCATTCACCCCTAAAATGTAGCCACATCTAGGGTGGCACACGGATGTCTAAAACAACTAACAGTGAAATAGTTTAGGACAAGAAGAAACGAATAATGTACCAGTAGAAATGTAAGAAAAATGTAATTATCAGAACATAACAAGGACACAAAGACCATACTCTTGTGAAAAGTGCCATAGGACTTACTGATCACAAGTGGTTAGAGTATCAGTTTTGATTATCTTATTATGCAGGATGTGGCTGGATGCTGTAAAGTTTGTAAAAATTTAACTCATTTGCCAGATTTATAAACATTTTGAAAGCTTGTGCTTCTTAATCTTTGTTTCCTTCTTCCAGTAGTCAGAGAAGTCCATCACCAGCTCCAAATCATACCTCTAGCACTAGTGCATCAAATTCAGCAACTACACCACAGAATGCATCTGTTCGGCCTACATGTTCATTAACACCTACACTAGCAGCACATTTCAATGAAAATCTTATAAAACATGTTCAAGGCTGGCCTGCAGATCATGCAGAAAAGCAGGTGGGTACACATTTAAATTATGTTGAAAATGTAGACTTTCCTGTGAAGGTACTAAGAAGTCTCTCTTAACACCATAGCATTTTATTACTTTGAATGTGTCTGTTAGCTAAATCACTGCATGATAGTAATTTTGCTGTTCAGATAAAAAGGTCCTGTGGAACAGGTGCAGTTGTGGTTGTTATGAAAGCTTTTCAAGCAAGGACTTTTCAAGCCCTGGGTAACATCAAAATTCATTTTTATTTGGTAGGACTATTAACTTTGTATCTGAGCTCAGAAAATATTTCAGAATTGTTTCTGCACGTGGCTGCATTGATAATGCAGTTGTAATAGGGCAAAACCAGACTATAGGAGAAACCTCGATAAACTTACACGTTTCGACCATTGGGATGCCATATGTGGAAACTCAACTTTCAAACATAAAAACTTGCATCTGAATTTCTGCTATCCTCATGTTTTTCTCTTTCTACCACTTCATTGCTCTCATAACAGTTCAGGTATAGCTGTGAGACAATAGAGTCCTTGTGCTGTTTCGGACTACTATCAATCTATTTATTTGCATTACTTCTATATATATCTATATAGATAGAAAATATGCCTATCCACGTTGTTAAATTGGAGTTATGGTTGGGTGTATCAGTATCTTAAGGTTTAAAAAAAATTATACCAGAATTAAGCATTGTGAATCCAGCAAAAAAAATCTGAATTTTTTATTCTTAAAAGAAATCAAACATACTAAGAAATGGAAATGCACAGTTAAGGTTATTTGGGTATCCTGCCCTGTAGTTACACCATGAGAAGAAGATTCGGGGGTGGGGAAGTTTAAAAATCAGTTTAATCTAATCTGGGGCTACAAACACTAATATACCTTAATCCTAAATTATTTTATGGTGTCACTACAGGACAGAGTTATAGCTGTTGGGTTACTTCAAGCTGTGTGCATTTTGATACCATTTAAAAAACAAACAGACTTTTTCCCTTCCTGATGATTACCTCCTTGTAATATTTACCGGGCATTGTCTCCAATCTTATTTGATCAACTGATACATGCTTTACTTTAACCTTCTACAGTTGATGTTCCTTCCAACTCTCTTTTTCTTTTCTATGAGTCCTTCAGTTAGTCCACATTTTTCTGGTATCAAGATATCAGAAACTATAGTAGTGTATCTCCAATTGCAAAAGTTCTTGTCTCCTTCATCTCATGTGTTGTCTACGATTGTACTTTTTCTGTGTGACCATAATGCGTATGCAAATTCATATATACACTGGTTGTCATGTTTCGCCCAACAGCTCATTCAGTGCTGCTACTTCTAAAATAACTCTCTTCTATCACATCTTTGCTTCAGATAATTTTTTCAGTTTGGACATTCCATGTTTCTAGTGTATCTAGAGCCATTTCTACTTCACTGATGTTCATAAAACCTCCCAGTGTAATACTGTCTAAGCATAAATGATATGCTGTTTATCGCTCCAGTATCAGTAATAAAGAAATTGAAATTAAACAGATCAAACTCTAGGTGATAAGATATTCCATTTGTCACTATTTTGTCATTACCATTTCAGCTGACTTTCCTTTCATGTGACAATGTCATTTCCAGGCTGGTTTAAAACTTTTTTAGAAAGAAAAGCTATTCAAAGACTATCTAGGATGCTATATCAAATTAGATATGTTACATCCTTTACATTCCCTTTGTCCATTACATTTGTAATTTAAGTCAACAGTGATCAAGTTTGTCTGGCACAAAAATGATCCATATTAGGTTTTTATATTAAGATTGCAGAATAGAATTTAACGTTTTCTTATGATTTTGTTTTCATGTTTAAATTTGAATGTGCCTTGCTGTATAAGCCCTATAATTCCTTTTTAATCAAGAGTCCAGTTTCGTTGAATTATGTGCATTTGCTTCTAGTGAGTGATCCAAAATCGTGGCGCTAACTTTGAATTATTTTTTTTATTTAACTCCTGTAGGCATCAAGATTACGTGAGGAAGCCCATAATATGGGAAGTGTTCATATGTCAGAAATTTGTACTGAATTAAAAAATTTAAGATCTTTAGTTCGAGTATGTGAAATTCAAGCAACATTGCGTGAGCAAAGGTAAGAATTTGTTTGGGCATTTATCTTCAAATTATTTCTAAATTGCTCATTCTGGTGTCCTATTTTGGATGAGCTTGATTTACTGACAACTTTAGGTTTTAGCATATTTGTCTTTTTCAAGTATAAAAGCTACCTTCTTTGAGTGCTTGCTCATGTTGATTCTGTTCTAGGTGTGCACACACCCATGGGCACAGTCATTGGGAGATTTTTGCCTTAGCGGTATCCATAGGGCCAGCTATGGTGCCCCTTTGAGTGCCATGCTCATGCATCTGTATATTAGGCTCTGTCGGCCCTATGCCTGCTCAGTTACTTCTTACCGCCCATGTTGGTTAGTTGGAGTACCTTTCCTTGCATAGCAAGGGCTAGCGATTTTGTCTTTTCTGACTTCGAGCCTTAGGGCTTTGTAGGTAGGTAGTTTTTTATAGTTGTTAAGAGTAATTAGAAGTCGGAGTCCCAGCAGGGCTGCTTCAGGCGGTGTATGCCCTGGTCTCTGGGGTTTAAGCCCTGCGTGGACTATAATAGGCCTCTGCCTGTAAGTGAACCCCACAGCAGCTGCCTCAAGTGTTTGAGGGAATCATATGCAAAGGACAAGTCTTATATTTGTGTAAATTTTTGACCCAGGACTCAGAGCAGGATATTAATTTGTGGGCTCTCCTCATGGAGGCTGCCCTTCATCCAACTTCTGAGCCATCCTGCCAAGACTCACCTAGTACCTTGGCCTTGCACCCCCGGTGTCAGTGCCCAGAAAGAAAACAGCTCCCTGGCACCAGGCAAGAAAGACCACAGGCATTGGGCAAAGGACGGAGTTCAGGACATCCTGCCACTCTGGAGTCAGGTGGATGTGCCTTCCCAGTCGGGGCCTTTAGACCCTTAAAGGATCCACCACCGACTCCCAGGAGTGGTAGGAGGCCTAGACTTCTGGTGGTATTGACTACTTCCCAAGCTCTCCTGGCACTGAGAGAACAGAGGCTGCCACCAGCACCGTGCAAGCTGCAGGAATTGGCAAAGGCTCCCTGTGAGGACAAGCCAGACGCTAAGACCCTTTGGGCAGTGGAGCACTGCCGATCTCCTGAGACAAGGCAACGCTCTCCATCAGTGTGTCGCAGATCTCTGGCATTGCAGCCCAGATCCTCTGTGGCTCATCCTTGGTTACCGGCATCACTATCGCGGTCTCCATCATCTCAACATGGATTGCCTTGGGGAAGGTGCCGATCTCCGTAGTACTGGTACCATTTGCCCTCCCGCCAGTCATCCTCTCAGTGCAGATCTTGGTTGCCTGTGCTATGGGATCACTCCTTGGTCCCCCTTGCTCCGGCACTGATCATCCCATTCCAAACACTGGTCTCCGGCAGCAGTGGTCCGCAGACAAATTCAGGCGTCAATGGCTTCACCATGGTCACCACAAGGGGATTCCTTTGATATGGAAGGGAAGATCAACCCCTTGCCAAGACCCCACCGGCGTAATTGGGCACCTAAGGTCGTGTTTACTTATATGGTGGCGCCTTGGCAGCGCAGCCATTGGCCAGCACAGTGGCTTTATTGGAGTGCGTGGGTCATGTTGGTGATGACAATGCCACCTTCGCACTGCTCATCTGCTGCCACCTCAGAGCAACAGCTGGCGGCACCTGGTTTGGTGCACGAGAGGAGGTTGGGATAGAGGAGACAGCGCCCACTTCCAAAAAAAGACCCTTCCCCACAGGGGATGATGTCCCAAAGCCTCCCCCAGCAGTATAGTTGTTGTCCTCATTCCCAGAGGAGGCAGTTGTGGGACCCTCGAGAGCCAGCCCACTGGACGATTTTAAAGAACCCCGCCATCTCAAGGCCGTGTTTTGACAAGTAGCTGAGAACTTGGGCCTGGAGGTGGAGGAGACGGCTGAGCAGTTGGACACTTTGTTCAGTGTCCTCTTAGCCTATGTCCCAGCACATGTTGCACTACCAGTGCATGATGGGGTCCTGAAAATTGCCAAGGCCTTCTGGCAAACCTTATCATCCATCCCTCCTATCTACAAAAGGGCTGAAAAGAAGTACTTCATCCCAGCCAGAGGGTACAAGTACCTTTATACCACCTCATCTCCAGGCGCACTGGTTGCCAAAAAGGACAAGCAGAGGCACACCTGTTCAACTCCCAAAATAGAGGCCAAAAGCCTGGACCTTTTGGGGAGAAAAATTTATTCAACAGCCAGCCTGCAATTCCAGGTAGCGAACCATCAGGCCCTCTTGGGCAAGTACAAAGTAACTTCAAGCAGTCCATCCCTCAGGGTTTGGCCTACGAATTTGGTACCCTGGTAGATGAGGGCACTGCAGCAGCTAGGTGCTTTCTCCTGATGGCATAGGGGACGACAGACTCGGCAGCTAGAGTGGTTGCGTTCGGGGTGGTCAAGAGGTGCAGTTCCTGGCTTCAGACTTCCAGCCTGTCCCAAGTGATGCAGACCTCTGTCCAGGACTTCCCATTTGATGAGAGCGGTCTCTTTTTGGAGCAGACTGATCCAAGGCTGAATGGGTTAAAGGAAAACGCAGGCCACACTTTGCTCGCTGGGCATGCATACACTGCAGTCTGCATGGAAGCAGTTCCAGTCACCCGCTCTGCCAAAGCCTTGGCAGGGGTCTTCAACAAGAAGGGATAGAGACACAAGCTTTAGTCATTGCCTCCCTTCCTCCTCCTGCTGACCCATGCAGCCCAGCCCAGCAAAGCATCGCAGGGGCCAGAAGCACTCATTTTAAAAGTGTGCTCAAGAGCGACACCCTAGTCAATTCCGGGGAATTCCGAGCAGGTCCCATGCACTGAGCCCGGTGCTACCAGCTTTTGCTCTGAGATGATGGATGATGAGCAGTGTGTCATCACTGGTATGACCCACACACTCCAATAAGGCCACTGCATTGGCCATTGGATCCATCTTGTTCTTTCCTCAACCATCGTTATCCCTGCAGTTTGGACTACTGGATGCTGTACATACTATCTTGGGTCTCTATCCTGGAATTATTGGTCACTCCTCCCTCTCACCTTCCCTTCTTCTTTTCCCCGCCCTTCTTGATGGACCCTTCTGATGAGCAGCTCCTTGTCCAAGAGGTCAAGAATCTCCTGCACCTGGGGGAGGTCCCTTGGGACATGAAGGGAAAAGGATTTTATTCCTGCTACTTCTTCATCCAGAAAGCAAAAAGGAGACCCATTCTGGACCTGCGTCGCCTCAACAAGTCTCTCAGAAAGTTGAAGTTTTGCATGGTCTCCCTGGCCTACATAATCCCCTCCCTGGATCCCTTGACTTGGACACTTATTTTCATATTCCAAGGTCACAGTTGTTTCCTCTGGTTCATAGTGGGCGGATGTCATTTTCAACTCACTGTGCTACACTTTGGCATCTCATCAGCCCTGAGGGTATTCACAAAATGTATAGCTCCAGTAGTTGTTTTCCTGAGACATGGAGGAGTCCAGAACTTCCATATCTTGGTGACTGGCTCATGAAGCGCAGGTCTCGGGAGCAAGTGCGAGGGAGCCTCAGTCTGGTGTGTTCCACCTGTCGCAACCTGAGTCTGTTAATAAATGAGACAAAAACTATCTTAACGCCAGTCCAGCGAATAGAGTTCATTGGTATGGTTGTCGACTCCATGTGAGCCAGAGCCTTCCTTCCGGAAGTGCATTTTCAGGCCATGTCAAACCTGATTACCTATTTAAAGAGTCACCTGCTCACCATGGCTCACACTTGCCTGTGGTTGTTGGGCCATGTGGCTGCGTCTACATACGTGGTCAGCCACCCTTGGCTCCATCTCCAGCCTCTGAAAGCGTGACTGGCGTTGGTCTACATCCCCAACAGGCACGTCCTAGACCAGGTGGTCAGGGTGCTTGATCACATTAGGTTGTCCCTGGATTGATGGTTGGACCCCAGGTCAGTGTTGAAGGGGAGTTCCCTTCACATCCCCATCACTGACCCTGGTCTTCAATGATTTGGACCTGGGCTGGGGAGCCAACTTGGGCAAGCTAAGCACCCAGGGTCGCTGATTGTGGGACGATCAGACCCTCCACATCAATGTCAGAGAGCTCAGCGATTCGCCTGGCCTGCAGGCTTTCTTGCCCCACTGAAGGGCAAGGTGGTACGGATCCTGACGGACAATACAGCTATGATGTATTACATCAACAGGCAAGGCCGTGCCAGGTCTTCGGCAGTTTGTCAAGATCTCTGCCTTCAGGGCTTTTGTGTGCAAAGTGTCATTCATTTGAGAGCTGCGCACCTGCCTGAAACCAGGAATGTCCTAGCAGATCACCTCAGCAGGCCTTTCTCATCTAGCCACGAGTGGTTGCTCCATCCAAAGGTGGTCAGCATAATCATCCATAGGTGGGGGACTCCCCATGTAGACCTCTTTGCATCCTGGCAGAACTGAAAGTGCCACGTGTTCGGTTTAATCCAGCGGGGGATAAACAGTGGCTCCCTGTCAGACGCCTTTCTCATTCTATGGTCGGGATGCTGATGTATACCTTCCCACTAGTGCTGTTGATGCACAGGGTCCTTGTGAATATCAAACAAGACAGGGCAAGAATTATCCTAATAGCCCCTACATGGCCTCACCAGCACTAGTTTGGCGTGTTGCTAAGCCTTTCAGTAGCCAACCCGCTGCAGCTGCCCCTCTGATCAGATCTGCTCTCCCAGAACCACAGCAGCCTTTTGCACCTGAACCTGGCATTGCAGCACTTGACAGCTTGGGTACTGTATGGCTAAGCATGGATGAACATGCATGCTCAGCCCATGTTCAGCAGGTCTTGCTGAGTAGCAGGAAACCCTCCACCAGAGCAACTTACCTGGCCAAATGGAAAGGGTTCATGTGCTGTGCCTTGGAACGGCCTATCCGGGCTGAGCAGAAACTGCTGCAGGAGATCCTGGATTATCTGCTGCACGTCAAACTCCAAGGTTTGTCCCTGTCATCAATCAAGGGTCCACCTGGCCACTATCTTGGCTTTCCATCCTCCATTCCAAGTTAGGTCGATCTTCTGTCATGACATGACAACACAGTTTTCGAAAGGTCTGGAGCATCTCTACCTGTATACCTGGTATCCCTTCCCTCCCCAGGACCTGAATCTCATGCCGTCGAGACTCATGGAGCCTCCCTTTGAGCCTCTGGCTTCCTGCTCTCTCCTGGAAGGTTTCATTCCTGGTTGTGATAACGTCGGCCTGCAGGGTGTCTGAGATCAGGGCACTTACTTCAGAACCGCTCTATATGGTCTTCTACAAGGATACGGTCCAGTTGCGACCACACCCAGCGTTTCTGCCCAAGGTCGTTTCTCAGTTCCATATTGACCGGAACTTATACTTACCCATCTTCTTTCCAAAGCCTCATGTCAGATAAAGAATGCAGGTTACACCCTGGATGTCAGGAGGGCGCTGGCCTTCTATGTAGATTGACAAAAGCCATTCCATAAGTCAACACAGCTGTTTGTTCTGTTGGCAAACAGAATGAAAGCTTGCCTGATGGTTTCTGAGAGAATTTCATCCTGGATCACGGCCTGGATCATTGCCTCTGCCAGCAATCGTGAGGGCACACTTGGCTAAGGCACAAGCGTCATCAGTGGCCTTCCTGGCATAGGTTCCAATCCAAGAGATCTGTAGGGCCACTACCTGGTCATCTGTCCACACATTCGTGTCTCATTATGCACTTACCCAGCAAGCTGAGACCACACTGGCTTTGGCAGAACAGTGCAGAAAGCTGCAAGACTGAACTCCGAGCCGAACTCTATAGACACTGCTTGTGAGTCACCTAGAATGGAATTGACATGAGCAAGCACTCAAAGAAAAAATGATTACTTACTATTTCATGACTGTTGTTCTTTGAGATGTGTTGCTCATGTCCATTCCATTACTCGCCCTTCTGCCCCTCTGTCGGAGTTGTTGGCAAGAAGGAACTGAGAGGGTGTAGGGCCAGTGGCACCTGATATACCAACACATAAGCGTAGCACTATGGGGGCTCCACAGCCAGCCCTATGGATACCGCTAAGGCAAAAATCTCCAACCGCGCATGTGGGCGTGCACACACCTAGAATGGAAGGGACATGAGCAGCACATCTCGAAGAACAACGGTTACGAAAAGGTAGGGAACAGGTTTTTCCCTGATATACGTTTTACACATTTCCCATACAGATGCCTCTTGACAATCTCCAATGAACGGATCAGCTATGCAATGTCTGTACATCTTTTTATTCCATAAATAGAAAAGAAATTGTGTTCCACATGCATTAGCACGTTAGGTAAATCTGATCAGCTTACACAAATTTAGATGCTTCTACTAAAATATCTAGTATGCATACATCACATCTGTAAATTTGGTACAGTTTATATAATCCTACTAGATATGATTTGTACGCTTAAAGTATTAATTAGGTCTTGAGACACAGCAAGTTGGGCTGCTCTTGTTTGATCTCATAAGCTAAATAAAGTTGGTTCTTGTCAATATTTAGATGAGACTTCCAAGAAGATTTCAAAATTCTTCAGTAAATACTGGTGATTTAGTATGTGACATTCTCACCTTTTGAGTAATTACTGGCTGATTGCCCTTGCATAGTGCTGAGGATACTGAGATATTAAAAATACTGTCAGGACAAGATACAAAACTGAGCTCAATATTAGACCAGATGACACTTTTTTTACGATCAAGGATGTTAGTCCTGGTTTCTTGTTTAACTTACATTTTAATTCTGATTACTGAAATTCTCCCTGCAGTTTCACTGGATATATTGTTTTCATTTCCTCTCCTAAACAGCTGTAGTGATGCTGTGTATTTGGTAAACAACTGCTGTGCTCTACATCAGAAATGGCTGTATTTCATAGATTCATAGACTCTAGGACTGGAAGGGACCTCGAGAGGTCATCAAGTCCAGTCCCCTGCCCTCATGGCAGGACCAAACACTGTCTAGACCATCCCTGAGAGACATTTATCTAACCTACTCTTAAATATCTCCAGAGATGGAGATTCCACAACCTCCCTAGGCAATTTATTCCAGTGTTTAACTACCCTGACA
>NC_133770.1:34389146-34406025 GCF_003597395.2 Chelonoidis abingdonii | reverse complement strand
TCTTCATGTTCCCCACTTACCTGTGGGCTTTGCTCACCTGTCCCCGTCGAACCTAGTTTAAAGCCCTCCTCGCTAGGTTAGCCAGTCTGTGTGCAAATAGGGTCTTTCCCCTCATCGAAAGGTGAATGCCATCTCTGCCTAGCAGTCCTTCCTCGAATAGTATCCCATCATCTAGGAAGCCAGAGCCCTCCTGGCGACACCATCTTCGCAGCCAGGCATTCACCTCCATGATGCATCTGTCTCTGCCAGGCCCCTACCTTTGACAGGAAGAATCAAAGAGAATACCACCTGTGCTCCAAACCCCTTCACCCGTATTCCCAGAGCCCTGTAGTCACTCTTGATCCGCTCAGCGTCACACCTTGCAGTATCATTTGTGCCCACATGGATGAGTAGCATGGGGTAGTAGTCAGAAGGCCGGATAATCCTCGACAATGCCTCTAACATTTCGGATATGGGCCCCCGGCAGGCAGCATACCTCCTGAGATGAAATGTCAGGGCGACAGATGGGTGCCTCCGTCCCCCTCAGCAGAGAATCTCCGACCACCACTAGCCTATGTTTCCTATTTTCAGTGGTGGCAGCAGACCTCCCAACCTTAGGGGTACGAGGCTGCTCCTCCTTTACTGTTTCAGTGGTGCAGGAAGTGATACCTGCGTACACAATAGGTAGTTTAAGATTTTCATGATGGACAGTTTTTTCTAAATTATTTTGCCTTTGATTTTAATTTAACTGGAGTAATTTCTTTAAATTTTCTTATTGTAAATGATTGTTTGGACAAACAATTTGGCTTTTCATCGATGGAATAAAACCTACAGGGATAATTTCTAGCCCATCTCTGGAGGAGTGTTTAACCCCTTCATAAGGTAGCAGTAAGAAGATTTAAAGAAATTACTCTAGTTAAATTAAAATCAAATGCAAAATTTAAAATAAACCCTGAACACTTTAGGATTCAATGTACATCTATAGCTGTAAGTGGCACCTTGCTATATTGACAGTACATGTTCCTAGGAAACTTTAACTTTTTTTTTTCAATGCCAGCTTGCCTTTATGGTCATCACAAAGGAATGGAAGAGATGGCACAGATGGCAAGTCCAGCAAAGGAAGCTTTTTGAAAGTCTGGGATCTTTCAGACTGATATATCTAATGTATATGCATTCCATAATCTCTGGGTATTTGGAGCTTTAGCCTCAGATACCGAAGAAAAACAAAATATGTAAATTACTGGTTTTGAAAAACAAATCTGTGCTTCATCACTAGGCAGAACAAGAGTTTGTCTCATGTATGTCTTTTGGAGCTTCAGGACACCTTTCCATTTTGGAAGTTGTGAAGTGGCACGCTATCAGCCAAAAAACATTTCACAAGCATGTCCATTATGGTTTAAACTGCATCTCTGGTTATTTTTTACCTGCATTATAAGATATTAAGGTTCAAAGGGCAGTTGTCTTAATTGCCCTTAATTGGAAAAATTTCAAAAAATGTTTTACCAAAATTCTGCTGAAATAGCATGCTTGCTCGGTATCTGTTAAAATGGCTGCTGATCATGGAATATTTGTGTATAACAAGATTTCATGATGATCTTTGTACCTGCATAATTCATTCAGTCCCATTGCACTTCAGCACCAAGTTACACAGTATGCATTAGTTCTGAAAAAGTAGTGTCTAAACTGGAAGGTTCATGTAACTTGAGTTACTATTTATGTAAGTTCAGTAGAGGAAAATGCAGTTCTATAATGGGGATACCAATAAAATTGTTAGCCCTAAAAATTAAACTGTTATGAGAGCTTTCTTGTGTTGGTGCCCATAAGGATTCCATTGTGTTTAAACTGGTATTTTGCTAGACAGTAGAACACAAAATACCTTTAAAAATGTTCTGTTCTACCATGCCATGACTCTAAGAAAGTGTATGAGGTTAGAACTGCTAGAATAGGTTGCATGATGCATAAAGCCATAAATATACTATAAAATTAAACAAAATACCCTTGGCCAGATTATGTCTGGCCGATACAGCTGTACTAAAGAATGAGAGCATGTGAGTAGCTTCTCTACTTTCCCAGCTTGTGGGTGAAGAGTAGGGTAGGAAGAGTCTGGCCAGTGCTTTTGGCAGTACGCGGTCCGAGAGAGGGCGTGTTTAGATGAGTGTGTTGCCATGCCCCTTACCCAGTGCATTGGCAGGGGAGCTGCCTGAGAGGGAGGTATCTGGATATGCCTTATTAAAGGGCATAGTAAAATTGTAGCCCAGCATCCAGGATAGTACTCTGCCATATACAGGCATAATGCCTTTCTCTGTCTTCCCTTGTGTTCCCTTGGACCTTAATAAACTTACGTATATTAAGGTTAAGTGTCAAGGTATGTTAATTGTATTTAGATCCAGCAATTTTATCCTCTATTAAAAAACAAAAATTTAATCTAAATACTTGAGATTTGTGCAGTGACATTCTGTAGTAGCTATAATTTACCAAGGAGGATCTCTGTCTAGCAGCGTTAAAATAATGTGAAATGAATATCTAGTTTGACTAAAGTGTCATTTAGGCATGGTTTTAACTGAAATGTTTGTGACTTATATTGAATATGAATATTAGTCTAAGAATATAATGAAAGTTCTTATACTAATCTGACTCTATTTTGTCTTGCAGGATACTATTTTTGAGGCAACAAATTAAAGAACTTGAAAAGCTAAAGAATCAGAATTCCTTCATGGTGTGAAAAGTTGTGAATAATTGCACATAGTTTTGAGTACAGGAACTGTAAAACTGGTTGCCCAGTCTTAACATTTTTGAGCTGCATTTGAGTAGACTTTGGACCATTGAGCTGGGCAAAAGAAATGACAAGGGGAAGGGGAAGGGGAAGGGGACAGGAGGGAGTCAATTCAAGGGGAAAGATACAAGGATGATTTGTAAAACCCTTGAAATGTAGATTTCTTGTAGATGTATTCTTCACGTTGTAAATATGTTTTGTAGAGTGAAGCCATGGGAAGCCATGTGTATCAGAGCTTAGACATCCAAAACTAATCAGTGCTGAGGTGGCTAAATACCTAGCCTTTTACATGTAAACCTGTCTGCAAAATTAGCTTTCTTTTTTAGTTAATTTATCATTCAGAAATCTTGCATTTCTTAAAATTCAATGCGAGCGCCAGGCGATCTGTATGTAAGGCTGCAACAATTTGGAACAGTTTGGGTAATGTACAAAATGTCATGAAACAACTGTTTCCACACTTGCACCGAATCAAGAGCAGTGCTTCTCCATTTCTGTTTTACAGAGAAACATTTTTCATTTTCTGTGTTCCATTTCCCCCTGAAATCCTAAATCTGATTTATCAGTTTTTTAATGCTTCTAATTTTCTCCTTTCTTAAGGCACTGTTGCTATGGCACTTTTTCTATAATCTTTTCATTCCTGTGTACAGTAGCTTAAAATTGCAGTGATTGAGCATAACCCACTGTTTGTATAAATTATTGAAACGTATTTCCATTTGCACCCTGTAAGACTGGTCTTATAGTACTGCTGGGCATGTGTGTTGAAAGTACATTACTTGCTCAAATATAAGGAAATAGCCCAATGAACATGTTAACATGGTTGTGGGAGGGGAAAGAGGAAAAAGCTAGTCAGATGTGAATTGTATCTGTTGTAATAAACATGTTAAAACAATGAAACACTGGTTTTCATTTCCTTTGGTCAGCGCATATTAGAATTTGGTCTATTTGGGTATTCTTTATCAGAGCTATTCTTGTTGAACATTTTTGTACTTAATTGAAATAATTTCTCAAGGGAGGTTGTGTTTAAAAATTGTAAACAATAAATTGTGTATAAAATATTTAAATATAAAATTCAACAAGGATGATTAAGACACCTCCCCAACAGTTGTCATATGTTAACTCCTGGTTTACCTGTCTTGCTATTATGACATTTCATTTCAAAGGATGTTTGTGTTGTAGCTAACTGTTCAAGTCTGGTGCTGACTGCTGTTCTTAGCCATCACAAAACGCTGAACTTGTGTAATTGGAGCAACCCACTGTTTGAAAATGGTGGAAAAGCTCAGCTTTGTATATTGTTTCCTAAAGTATATTAAAAATAAAAAAAAGAAACTATTGCTACTATAAAATAAATTTGGCTTTTTCTTTGCAAAAATCTTCTAAAGTCATGACTTGGTGCTACTGTGATACTGCCAGAAATGTGTACATCTCAAAAGTTTGTGTATTAGTTAAAAAAAAAAAAAAAAAAAAAAATCTTTTGAAGGTGCTAGAAGTAGACTGTTGTCTTCTTAAAATACAAATGCTGTTGACACACCTTCAGATATATTCAAAACTGCCAGCACCCAAAAGTTATTTTCCGTAGAATCATGTCTTTCAGTACCAAAGAGATGCTAAATTCTTTGTATAGCCTGTTGTTATGTCTTACAAGTGGTCTCAAAAAGCCATTTTTTTAACCAGTGTAAATTTTAAGTCCCACTGGCAGTGCTTTCAGAAATCAAAATTACTGTAACACTCCAAAACAAAATAAGAATACAAAGACTGCAAAGTAGTACTTACACTTGGTTTGGGCTTGAAGTTGCTTTTTGTGGTTCTCTCTTCTGAGAATTTATAACATGTTAAAAGTTAGCGTCAGGAATATTTAATGAATTTTATTTATGAAAGTGATATTGAATGCGGTCAAGACTGGTGCCTAAAATATGTACATTTTCCTTCACAGCTGGACCTGAGGATACTGCTGACAAAAATCTCTGATCAAGGGTACATGGGTGCACACACAGCCTGACAGTGAGCACCCACACAGACACTATTTGAAGAACAAATATGGACAGGGGCAGATCCACCACCACTCCAGTCTGTGGCTGGAGATGGCACATCCTGCCCTCTTTTTCTTTGCCCATTTTGAGCCTTCTTGTTCTTCAAGTGCTTGAATGTATCCATTCCAATGTAGATGTGTGTGTGCCCCCAGGACAGTCTCTGGAAATTTTTTTCTCATTGGTATCTGTTGGGGTGGTTCAGGTGCTCTCTGGTGCCACACGCTCATAGCTGCGATATAAAGGGCCCAGTCGATCCTGCGCTCCCTTCAGTTCCTTCTTGCTATCCATGATGGTCACTGGAACGGCTCTGTTTACTTTGACAAGCTTTCCTTGGCGGTCTTTGTTTTTCATCGTAGTTTATAGTTAGTATTTGTAAATAGTTTTTAGTCTTAGTTTTCTCTGTTAGTGGAGTTTTGTCTGTTCCCAGTGCTGAAGTGTGTCACAGTCTCCTTGCTTCAAGTCCTGTGCCTCCTGGAACAAGGCTATGCCTCTGAGAGACCCATACTCTAGTTGCCTAAAGTGCTTGGGTGAGGCTTATGTTGGGGATCATCAGATCTGCTATGAATTTAAACCCTATACAAAGAAAGATGAGGACAAGTTAAAGTTTGTACTAATGGAGGCAGCGCTGAGACCTTCTGTCGAGCTGGTTGAACTCAGCACCAAGCACCTCGGTGCTGGTGAGTAGTGCTCCTCCCACAGTGCAGCAGTCCTGGCACTGTTCACTATCCCTGGTGCCGAGGAAGAAGCACAGAAAAAGGGGACATTCCTTGATACCGCAGGAGGCCTGGCACGGGGAGAAGAGTAGAGTGCAACCTACATCAAACCCCTTCTCTGCCTCAGCATTGCAGTTGGCACTGTTGACTCTGACCTTTATGAAGATATCAAGTCCAGTACCAGACAAACCGTCGGCACCGGAGGGACAGTGCAGCACCAGCACTGTATGGTGCTGGCAGTACAGGAGTTGATGGCATCTGTGGACAGGAGAGAGCATGTAGCCCCTAGTTGCCGTTCAGTTCTGGGCCCTGCAGTACCATCCAGAGGGAAACTCTCCATGCTGGCCCCCATGCTAGATGTTGGAAGAGCACTAGTATTCTCCTTGGACAAAACTAAGGGCTTCAGGAAGTCCCCTAAACTCTTCCTTTTGCTCGCAGAAAGATCCAAATCCTCCTCAGTATCGGCTCAGAGACTATCCAAATGGGTGTCTGGTTGCATTAATCGCTGTTTTCAAGGGCAGAACCTACTGCCTCCATCCAGAGTGCGTACACACTCCATAAGGTCAATTTCTACCTCAGTGTCATTCCTTAAAGATGTCCATATCTTGGAATTCTACAGAGCAGCAACTTGGGCCTCTGCCCACATTTTTGCAGAAAATGGAAATCACTAGAAATTCAGCCTCTGATGCCATCTTCAGCTCCACAGTATTCTCTGTACTAACAGACTCCACTCCAAAGTCCCAATCTCCAGGGGTGAGTACTGCTTGGGAGTCACCTACAGTGGAACACCCAAAGGGAAACTATTCAAAGAAGAGGAAGTTACCTTGTGCAATAACAATGGCTCTTCGTGATGTGTATCCTTATGGTGCTGCACAACCTGCCCTCCTCCCCTCTACTCGGAGTTCTCCATACAGGGTCTGCAGTAGAGAAGGTACTGAGGGAGCTAGACAGCCTCAAGGCAGACTGTGAGGGAAGGAGAGCGCATGTGCAGGCTCAATGGACACTGCTAACAAAAATCTCTAATTAAGGGTGCAGATACACTCACAGTGGAGCACCCATAGAGATGCACATCTCAAAGAACCATGGTTACTTCCAGGACCGTCCTTAGGCATACGCAGCTGCATAGGGCACTCAAAAATTTGGGGCACCCCTGGGTCTCAGTGTCCACCCTGCCACATCTTCCTATCCCTGTTCTGACCCTTCCTGCAGGCTCATAGCACTGCTGGCTGCTGCAACCTGGTGAGTTTTCCTCTGGAGGAGATCTAGTACCTAAAAGTGAAAAAGCCTTCCAGCCTCCCAGACCTATTAGCACAACATTAAAACGGGTAAAGATCCATTGAAGTGGTAATTAAGCCATTTTAACAGGCATTTGCCAATCCCCAGGTATATACTGTCAGTTTCTGAATTTACTGACAAAAACAGTTGTGCATTACTGTAGTGTGGCTGAGGGGTGAAAACATTATCTAAAGTTTACTCAGAACATGTTAGTCTACAGGACTTTAGTTTAAAATTTGCTTTAAAAATTGTGTTGCTGAAGATTATAAAATCACATCTTTAAAAATCTATGCAAGGATTTTTTTTAGATGCACAATCTGAGTATCCATCTTTAACCTTAAATTGCATTGTTTTTTAAATAAATCCTTCAAAAGACCACCCTTATCTGAAATACACATGCAAGTCTGGGCTGCTCTCGAGCATAGAGGCATCAGTTTAATAATACTGCATAGAGCCCCATAAATCCTAAGGTCAGCCCTGGTTACTGCACAAGGTGAGTAACTTCTTTCCTCCCCCCTGCCTCAAAAAGAGCCAAGAGGAAATACTTTGTCCCTGCCCAGGGGTATGAGCTCCTATATACTCATCTCCCAGCCCTCAGGATCCTTGGTGGTGTCTACAGCCAACAAAGGGGGAAGACAGGGTCCGCAGGGGCTGACTCCTAAGGCAAAAGATTCCAAGAAATTCTATCTTTTTGATAGAAAGGTTTACCTGGGGGCTGCAGCTTCAGATTGCTAACCAGCAGGCACTGTTGGGCAGATACGACTTCAACATGTGGGACTCCTTGTTGGAGTTCAAGGACTTCCTTCTCTAAGAGGTTAGGCAGGAGTTCTCACTGGTGGATGAGGGAAGTCAATAGCCAGGGCTTCCTCATAAGCTTTCATGGATGCAGCTAATGGCCATTCAAAGTAATCTTAAGCACCAGGCTTGGCCCACTACCCTTACAAACACATCAAAAGTACCATCTGATATGTGGCCATAAAAACATACTTGGACACTTTCTAAGTAAAAGTGTAAACGTTCACAGTGCTCCTTCCAAGCATTTAAACAGGTTATGGGGGTGTGGGCTCTCACATACCGAATCCTGCCGGGTCCATAAAAAAATGCATGTAAAATTAAATTATTCACCAAAACATCTAAAAAATTAAACCACTTGGTATACCTAGCTAATTTATAGTCAGTGCCCTTAAAATAACACCGAACATTTTAAATAAAAATAAAAAAATCAATAAACCTTTTAGCCATTAAAAACCCCACAGCTTCAATGTATAAATAAACTAAAGCCAAAAAAAGTTGTCACTGTTCATAACATTTGTTAAAGTAAAAAAAACCTACCCTAACAAAACACTTACTTTTTCAAGCTAATAATAGCTATGTGTATGTTAAAACTACCACATTGCAAAATATACATTTTAATGTCATTACCACTGCAGGTAATGATATTGTTTACTGGCCTGCAAATAAACTTTTGTAAATAGCCCTTAAGTTCCAAATACCCTTTAATTAAACCAGCTTAGTACTTAATTAATTTCAAAATTTGCTTCAGTATTACCAAAGGTTCAAAAAATCTCTAAATACAAGGGCAAATTCACACGCTTCAATATATATATCAAATTAAAACGTATGCCTTTCATACAGCTTATAAAGTGTCTATTTTATGTACTAAGTATAATATATTATGCTTTATAACAAAAACTGTACAACAACCCCATCATATTATTGCTATTAGTTAGCTTAAAATTATGTCGTTATAAAAAAAAGTGCTAAAAGTAATAACTTTCATGTCCATGCTAATCATGCATTGTCATTACATCCAATCAAAACCGCTAAAGTTAAAACATCTGATGTAAGATCTAAAATCCATGGATGGAACTCACAACCCTGGGTTAACAGGCCAATGCTCAAACCACTGAGCTATCCCTTCTAGTGTGGGTGGTTCTTCAAGATCCTATCATTTGTGTAGGTCCTATGACTCATCCTCTATCCCTGCTTTTTCCTTATCTGGCATTCTAAATTAGCAAGGGAATTGAGGACAGTTGTGGCTGCTCTGCCTGTTATGCCCTGAGGTGGTGAGCTTGAGAACATGCAGCCACAACTTAAGAGATGCTGCCATTCAAAAGATTCTGAGCTCTTACGCATGTGCACAGAGACTAGGGTCAACAAAGATGACATCATCTTGAAGATTCACAATTAATAAAAGACAAGTAACTGTTCTTTCCCTGTTCTGTCCTTATTAATCAAGCATGATTCTAATTTGAAAGAATTTTTTTCAATGTTGAAAATTCACTATAAACAAAAGACCAATTATAGGTAAGGGCCTATACCTTCGTGTGTGGTTTGAATATACTTGTTTTCCTAATTAACCTACATTCTTGTATTTGGAGTGTTATGTACAAAAACATTAAATATGGTGCAGCTAGTTCAGATCACTTCAAATTTATTTTTAATCAGTACCCAAATTCATAACTTGTTAATCATCAATAAAATACAGAATAGGCAGAGAGTGACTATCAAGGTGAATGCTAACATTTTTTGACTCAGGTTCAATATTCACTTAGGCAGGCCCAAGGTCAATATCTCCATTATAAAAAAATTTGATAATGGAAAATTGAAGTCAATATGTATTGGTGAATGCATTTTGAAAATTTTCATTTGAAAATCTCTAATTTATGGCCATGACTTCCTTAGATGATGATGTTTCCCCTTAAACTCCCAATCTAAATGGTCAGGAAACAGATGCAAATATTTCTGTAGCTATGAGGTATATAACAAACCCTAAAGTTACTCTAGGTACTTAACCCATCACTGTATTAACTGTTATGTGCATTTTCAGCCAGGCATGTGAAGGGTCTTGACTGATGATAGGCCGTTTGGTAATTTCTTAACTGATTCAAAATCAAATAAATCACTTCAACAGGTTTGGAATTTTAGGGGATGAGAGGCTCAAATGAGGTAAAATTAATGACCCAGGTAGATGGGGAAGGGAATGCAAAGAGCAAGAACTCCAATACTGAAAGACGCAACAACTTTGGAAATGGCTAGCTCCCTTACCTGTTCTTTAAATCAAAGCTATCCAGTATTCTGGAGCTCGGAAGGGCGTGGCAGGAGGAACCTCTAAAGGGGAGAGCGTTGGCTGTTAAGAGATTAGGACTTGTTAATATTTTGTAAATTTAGGATACAAAATGTCTCATTTGCAGGTATGTAAGTAAGCTTTACTGAGTACCCTGTACGTCAGATTCCTGCTGTTTGTTCCAGAAGACAGATTTCGCTGGGTCCACAAGCAAATCACTTAGATATAGATGAACTGTTTTGCCAGATTTTGAAATCACACAAGCTTTCCATGTTTGAAATAGGACCACAAACTTTAACCTTCCTTGAGTTCTTGTTCTCTCTAGTTATGGCTAAACCGCAAGTTTACTTTCCTGGTGGTAACTCTCACTTCCTGATTCAAAAGCATGCTATCTCCTTGGGCCAAAAATAATGAGAGCTTTTCTCATGCTTGTGGAGGGTAGTCATTGTAGTGATGTATAGAATGGAAAAGAGCAGCACAGTACAGTAATATTTGGAAAAACAGGATTAAAAAGAATAGGAGGTGGGTGGAAAGGAGATCTGTATTAATCTCTGGGATGTATTTCTGTTAGGATCATGAGAGAAATGCAGTCTTGCAAATCTTGGTGTTGCTGTATTTGCAATTTCTGTGAAATTAGCATAGATTTTTCTAATGACACTGTTTCTCTTAACTCTGGAAGCCCTTGAAATAGGTCAAACACCTTCAGTTTGTTGGAGAAACCCACATGTTAATATTTCCTGCCAGTAGAAGCTATGCTGTTTGCTGCTATCAAGTTAAGCATATATTTGATGTGTGCTGCATATAAAAAAAATGCTTCCTGTTGAAATTTTAGGCTCTGTTATAGTCTTCAAAGGGAAGGGTGAAAGCACACCACTTGGGACTTTAGAGAATAGGCGAGAAACAAAAAGTAGATATGTATTGTAGGGAACAGTTCTTCATGGGCAGAAAAATGGACTGGCGAATCCAACAGATTGTTTTCATTTGTGAGACTTTCTCATATGCTTCTAAGACAAACACATATGCTGTGTGCCACTCCATTGAGGTTGCCTTTTCCTTAGTTGCTAATGCTTTTCTGTGAACAGAAATGCTTTGCCTATAGATTGATGACCTACATTTGAAATTTGGAAAGTATTTTGTTCTTAAATTTGCAGTCTATTGATACTGTCAAATAATTATAGGCCCCAACATTGTATTTTTTGCAGGAACTGAAGGATGGTGGAATGATTCTCTGCACTTCTAACAGAAAAATTTTCATGAAAACATTGTAAATATTTCCCTCCAGCATTGTGAATCTGCACATGTTCTGATGCAAGTGAACTTGAAAGTGAAACTGACCAATTTACTTTAACTTTCCAAGCTGAGTGAAAGGTAAACATCTATAAACAAGGTCTGAATGAGCTCTCCTTTGACATCTAGTGATGAGCTAGGGGGACAAATTCACGGTCCGTTTTAGTAAATTTCACAGTCATATGATTTTTAAAATCATTAATTTAATGATTTCAGATATTTAAATCTGAGATTTCATAGTGTTGTAACTGTAGGGATCCTATCCCAAACGAGGGTTGCTGGGGAAGTGAGGGTGGTTTGCAAGTTATTGTAAGGGGATTGGATTTGGTATTGTCACCTTACTTTCTGTGCTTCTGCTGGAGCAGTGCTGCTTCAGAGCTGGGTGGCAGGTAGGTGGGCATGGTATGGTTATTCAAGTTTCAGAGGGGGTAGCTGTGTTAGATCTTGAATCTGTAAAAGCAGCAGGAATCACTGTGCACCTTATGACTAACAGACGTATTTTGGATCATGAGCTTTCGTGGGTGAATTACCCCTTCGTCAGTATGAATGTAGTGGAATTTCCAGGGGCAGGTGATTGTATATATATATGGCTAGCAAGCAAGCTAGAGATAACGAGTTTAGTTCAATCAGGGAGGATAAGGCCCTGTGTCTAGCAGTTGAGGTGTGAACCAAGGGGGGAGAAACTGGTTCTGATGTGGCAAGCCATTCAAGTCCTTTGTTCCCCTGAGCTTGATTGGTGTTCATAATTTGGAGATGAATTGAAGCTCGCAGTTCTCTTTGAAGTCTGGTCCTGAAGTTTTTTTTGTTGCAGGAATGGCCACCTTTAGGTCTGCTTAGTGTGCCACGGGAGGTTTGAGTCCTTCTCCTACAGTTTTTGATACTTTGCCTCCTACTATCTGATTTGTGTCATTTATCCTTTTCCATAGAGAGACTGTCCGTTGGCGATGGGCCTAGAGGGGGGCTTGCTGGACTATGATGGCGTATTTACATTGGTGCGTGCAGGTGAATGAACCGGTGATCGGTGTGGCTGATCTGGTGTAGGTCCTGTGATGGTGTTCGCCGGTTGTAGATATGTGGGCAGAGTGGCATCGGGTTTGTTGCATAGGATTGGTCGTGAGCTTTAGAGTACTATGGTGCGGTGTGCAGGTTGCTGGGTGAGAATATGTGTAGGTTGGCAGGTTGTCTGTGAGCGGGATTGCTTGCCATCCAAGGCCTGTGAAAGTGTAGGTCAATTGTCCAGGATGGGTTGTAGATCCCTGTGATCGTTGCGAGGGGTTTAGCTGGGGCTGTTATGTGATGCAGTGGAGTCCTGTTGGTTTCTTCCTTGGGTTTGTCTTGCAGTAGGAGGTTCTGGGTACAGCGTTGGCTCTGTTGATCTGTTTCGTTGGTTCCTTCGTGCGGGTATTGTGTTTTGAGAATTGCTTGGTAGTAGATTTTTGTTTGGTTTTGTCTCTGTCTGAAGAGTTAGGAGCATGCAGTTGTACGCCTCAGTGCTTGGCTGTAGACCAATGGATCGTGTGGATGTGCCCGGGATGGAAGGGAGGATTGAGGCGTGGCATAGGCGGTTAGGTGTTTCGAATATAGCGGTGGTTGGTTTAATGTTGACCATCCCTTATTTTGCACCGTGGTGTCTTAGAAAGTGGAACCTCCTGTTGTAGATTGGTCCAGGCTGAGGTATGATGGTCGGCGGATGGAAGCTGTTGAAATCGTGGTGGAATTTTTCCAGAGTCTACTTTTCATGAGGTCCAGGCTGTGAAGATGTCACTCAATTGCGAGATAGAGAAGGAAGGGGCATTGAATGTGGACGAGAGCTGAGGAAGGCGTATGTCAAGGTCAGCCATAAAAATATATGGACATATTGGTGCTGGCGCATGCGGGTACCCATGAGCAGTGCCACTGATCTTGGAGAAATTTATTGTCATCAATTTGAAATAGTTGTAAATCGTGCAGCTATGAAAGGCACAGAGCTCAGCAGCCAGTTGTGCTTCGTGGCACTCATAGGACTACGTTCTTGACAGCTTGTATTCCATCTAGTGTGTGGATGTGTAGTGGGAGCCTCTAATCCATGGTGGTCTAGGATGATGTTTTCTGGAGGAGTGCCATGCTTGTAGTTTCCTCAGGAAATCGTGGTGTCACGTGAGATGCTGAAGGAGTGCTGGTGCATAGGTCTTGAGTAGAGGTCCAATCATCCAGGACAGTCCTTCAGTTGGAGTCGCCAGTGCCCGAGATGCATAGCGGGCATCCGATTTCGGGTTTTGTGGATCTAATGAGGTAGTAGACAGAATAGCCTGAGTCGTGATCTAAAGAGGTTATATATTGATATTGATTCCAAAAAGAGGAGACTAAAAACCTGTACGTAGATTGATGAGGGAAGTGTTCTGAGTCAGGATAGGTGCAAGTCTTCTTAGATGATTTCCTACAGTGCGGATGTGAGAGAGGGAGTGGCCTGTAGAATTTGGTATTGGAGAGTTGTCTGGCAGCCTCCTTTTGGTAGTCAGACCTGTTCATGATGACATGATGGTATGGTATTGCCAGCCTAACTTCTGTGCTGCTGCCTTCAGAGCTGGACCCTTGGCCAGCAGCCACCACCCTCCAGCTGCCCATCTCTGAAGGCAGTGGCACAGAGGTAAAGGTGACATGGAATGATATTGCCACCCTGATTTCTGTGCTGCTGCTAGTGGTGGTGCTGCCTTCAGAGCTGGGTGCCCAGTTAGCAGCCCATCGCTTTCCGGCCACTCAATAACCTTGCAACCCCCCATCCCGTGGCCCCCTTCTGGATCAGGTCCCCCAGTTTGAAAGTGCTGACCTCCCCCATGAAATCTGCATAGTACAGGGCAAAAGCACAGGAAAGACCAGATTTCACAGTCGGTGAGGCATTTTATTATTATATGTACCTACCTGGATAGAAATGTGGAAACATAGGCCTTATGCATAAGATGAGCAATATTCAAGTTCTGCACCAGTGAATTGATTGAGCTCTAATATTTTATGACTTTGGAGAGTTGGAAACAGGAGCTTTATACAACTGGAAAGAGAACATATGACGCACACCATTAGCCCAGGAAGGTCTCAAGACATTAACATTTATAAGTACCAATTTGGTCATTTTAAAATACAAACATTTCCTCTCTAGCTCCAAGGTCTGTACAGGTGCATTCTTGATACTAATGCACCTGGCTTTATTGCTGAAAAAATACAAAAAACATTCAATTTTTTTCAGAACTCAAATATTTCTGCAATAGTTTTACTGACGTATGCAAAATACATGGTGGGATGGTAAAGGTTTTATCAGCAATCGTTTGAAAAGATCTGTATAACTCACTTGTGGCTTCCCTGTTTTTGAATATGCTGCCAATAAAACCTTCCTGCATCTCTCTCTACGTTTAACCATTATGGAACAACAACAACAAAAAATAAGAATATATATTTAAAATATCCAGTTTCTAATAAAAAGCAAATAGAAGTTTAAAAAAAAATGCAGGACAAAAGTAATGGTAGGCCCAGTTCAATCAATCAGTCAATCACTTTCTCCCTGGTTTTTACATCAGGATAGTTTAGCTAAGCTGTGTCAAAAGCTTTCCTATTTTTCTAGTGTTTGACTGGCATTAAGATTTCCAGCACACATACTCAGTCTGGTTGACTTTGCAGATGGCCACTGGTCCTGTCCAACTGGAGCAAGGCTCCTTTACTCTGAGCTGCAGAACTTTTTCCCCTTTGTTTATTTAGAAGCTGTGCAAGGAGTCTGATCCCCTCAGGAATTACAGTAACATCGTGGGAATATAAAACATCTTTCCATATGACCATCTGCATTTTGACTGCAGAATTGGACTTCTGACAGTTTTAAAGTCTGGCAGAGACGTACCGTGTACCAAGACTTACACGCAGAAATGTACTGACTAGTTTCCTGCTAATACAGATGGATAAGAACAATACTGACTTCTATCTTTTGTAAAAATAAATATGCAAAGTAAATTATCTATTGACAAAACAACTTTCTGCAGCTGTAATAAAAGCTACTTGTATCCTTTATGCCATTTAATGTGTAACCCTTCTGCCTGGTGGTGTCGGCAGCAAAAAGGGCTGAGATCACTAAGAATACAACACAGAACAGGCTTGAGCCCCACCCAGTAATCTGGGAAAATTAAACACCATCCCTGGGCGCTTCTATAAGGCAATGCTTTCCCTCTCTGTGCGCTACATCTGTGTATGGGAAAGGGACCTACCATTGGGAAAACATCACAACCTTAATTCAACAGCACGTAACTATGAGCAAAACACCTACCCCACAGCATGTCGGGCAGTGTCCTTTGCCTCAATTTCTCACTTTATGGCATGAAAGTCCAACAAACGTTCCTTGAACAGGACGCTCCCTTCTATGCACCCCACTCATAGTTGCTGTCTTTGCTCAGCAAAGACCCAGAGTTCAGAGGTGCATTAATGTGAGTTCATCTCCCACCCTGGGGCAGGAGGAGGGAGCATCAAGAAATGCCTCATCTCCTGCTGCTACCACCGCTCACTCTGTGTTGCTGTCCACTGTTCACTCTGCTCCTGCTGTTCGCTGTGCTGTGCCCAGGGCTGTCCCTAGGCATACGCAGCATACGTGGCAACATAGGGCACTGGAAAATTTGGGGCACCATTTCCCTCGCTGGCTGTGGCTGGAATCCTCTCTTCTCCGGCACATCTCTGTGCTGGGCTGGGGGGCTTCTCCCTGCTCCCTCCCTCCCTCTCCAGCCAGCTGGCTGAGGGCTCCAGCCTCAGGCTCTGCTGCCCCAGACCCAGGAAGCCCAGAGTGGCCCGGTGACCCAGCCAACCACCTCCCGGAGCACAGTCCCTCCCTGGACCCTGCCTGCCTGCACCGCTCGGTCTCTGGCGGGAGTCAGGCTGAGGCCTGGATAGGAGGAGCAAAACTTCCATGTGAGTCGGGGAGGGAGGAGGGACTGTGTCTCACACTTCCCTAACACACACACTGGCGCTCACACCCACATACACTGCCTCTCATGAGTCACAGTCCCCCAGTACAGATTGTCCGTCTGCCTCACACACACACGGACAGGCTCTCTGTCTCTCTCACAGGCACTGGCTCTCTTACACACACACACACACTTATTCTTGTTATTACTGCTTGGTACTCATGGTGGGCCAGGAATGGTGAGGGGCTGCAGGAGGGCCATGGGCTCTGGCAAGCTGCAGCCCTCATGTGACAGCGTGAAGACTGCCTTGAGCCACTGCCTCAGCATCTGCTGTGTACGAAGCTCGGTGTGTATCAATAATGGGGAGGATTCTGGGGGTCTGTGGGTGGGGGTGGAGGCTGTGCCACCTCGACACACTGGGGTCAGTGATGTTGGCCGGGGACTGCCTTCAGTGGAACATAGGGACGCCAGTTTAATAATACTGCATAGGGCCCCATAAATCCTAAGGACCACCCTGTCTGTGCCATAGTTCACTCTGCTGCTGTGCTATCATTTCCTCTGTTGCCACCTGCCTCTACTGCAACCTCTGTGAGACCATGTCTGGAGGTCCCATCCAACTGTCAGTGATTTCAGCAGTTAGTGGGGGAATCTCACTGCTAGTGAAGGCCAGGCAGTCTCTTGCACGGTGACAGTGACGCTGATGCTGTCCCACAGCAGGCCTACAACTTTCAGCTCTAATGATCACTTAACAAACAAAGACTCTCAACTGAGGCCAGGTCTACACTGCGACTTTAAATCGGTTTAATGGCCGATATACCGATTTAACGCTGTATCCGTTCACACGACGT
>NC_133770.1:34241283-34379090 GCF_003597395.2 Chelonoidis abingdonii | reverse complement strand
AGTGTTTTCTGCCCCATCAGGCACTGTGCTCTCAACACGGAAGTGGGAACTATGGGATAGCTGAGGAACAGCTACCCACAGTGCACCGCTCCTGAAATTGATGGTAGCTTTGGACCATGGACGCAAACAGTCGATTTCGTGATCCCACTGTGGACGCGCTAAACCGATTTTATTAGATCTGTTTTGTAATATCGGTTTAAGCTAATTCGAAATAATCGTGCAGTGTAGACGTAGCCTGAGTCTCATCAGCTCTGTCTTTAAACCGTGGAGAAGGGGAGGATCAAATGGTGCGTAGGACTCTTTAGGCAGAGCCCACTTCACCCGGTAGAAACACCTGTCCCCACCCTCTCTCCCCTTTTCCCTGGGATTTGCTGTCCTGGCCCTCTGCTTAATGAGTGCTGTGCAATCCAGGCAGGATAAGTACAGTTCTTTTGCCCTCTATTCATACAATAAGGATCACAATATTTTATTACCTCTGTATTGAACACTAAAGTGATTTGTAACCCAGCACCAGGCAAAACTGATCACTGTGGCAATACAGCTCTGTCTGCTGAACACCTAGACAGAGTAGGTATGTTCATGTAAACACAGTCTGGTCCCATTTGGTGGGGAAAAAAACAAACATTTCTCTAGAAGACTGACTTTTAAAACAATAGCAACTGTTTCAAATTAATCAGAAATTTGGACTATTGGCACAAATACTAATGGACTAGTGAACAGAAGGCAGGGGAGATGGTAAAAGATTCATGATAAACAGTTTGTTACATGGTTCTGCAAATTAATACAGGGACATTGCCATCACACATGCAGCATGTAAGTATAATGGGTACAGGTTTCAAAGAAATCTGTAATGAAATTTATAAGATAAAAAAAGTAGGACGATAGACTAACTGAATACTTCCCCCCTTGTTTAGTAAAGGATTTTGTTTAATTTATATTAGTTATCTAATACACCCAGCATATTTTCTAAGTTTTTAAAGCTAATTCCCAATCCTATGCATTGATGCAAAAATAAAATACTTTGGAAACAATGAGTTACAGGTGAGGAGTATAGGGACCAGACTGGAAGCTGCAAGTGTGCAGTAGATGCACCCTTGCTTGCTCTCAGGGGTGAGATCTCTGCTACAATGACCGCCTCCTATGGAAAAGGGTAGGGAAATTTAGAATACTGTCCCTAGTCAGTGCACCACAACCCTTTCATATTGCTTTTCTCCCCATGTAGAATGCCCTCCCGCCCCAGGGTAAACTCATCATGCTTGGGGTGTTCGCCGCCGTGTGTGCTTATCAAGGCTCAGTGAGAAAGTGGTTTGTATGTTACTAGAGATGTATTTTACTGTAGTGTTTCAATGCTGCACATGTACTTAACAATCATGCTTCTGTGTATTGTTCCTTGTGCTTCTGCAGATGTCGCCTTCAGAGGCACCTTCTCCATACTGGTGAAGTGCCTCTGCCAGATAAGAAAGTGCCTGAGATGGAGCAAGGAAGACATGTTCTGGGAGCTGCTGCAATATGCAGATGCAGAAAGCACTCATGGAGTGGAGGGAAATCAAAAGGCAGGACCGAAAAGAAAAGGAGGCCTTGGTTAAGGACACTACTGAGAGGATGAATAAAGTTATGAAGGCGCAACCTGAGATGCTGAAGTCCCTCATAATGTTCCAGACTGAGTAGACGTGTGCCCCTCCTCCTCTTCAGCATGTTCAGAACTCTTTCCCATGCCCTCCCCAAATTCCACCAGTGCATTCCTTTCCGCTTTCTGTGACTTCTCGCCTTCCCACTCACTCCACCCCCATGGACACCTTTTAAAATGATAGTTGGACTTATACACAGCTTTGAAAGTCACAGCCCCTTCATAGCAGGATATGATTAATGGCTGTGCACACTTGTGTTAACGCAGCCCCAACGGTAGACTTCCCAACTCCAAACTGATTTGTGACCAACCGCAGTCTGGAGTTGCCAGCTTCCACAATGCGATTGCTACGTGCTTCTCCATCGAGACAGCAGCTCTCACTTGGGTGTCCTTGCACTGCAGGCCTCGGGTGAACTCCACACACAATTCTAGGAAGGTGATTTTCCTCATTCGAAAATTCTGTAGCCACTGCTCGTCTTCTCAGACCTGCATGATGATATGATCCCACCACTCAGTGCTAGTTTTCTGAGCCCAAAAGAGGCAGTCTACCTTGTGCAATTGTTCCATAAATGCCAAAAATACTCTTAAGTTGCTTCTGTCCATGTCAGACAGTAGGTCAGGCAACTGTGAATCCTATTGAGTTAGGAACTTTACCACTAACTGCACTGCCATTCACGCTGTGTTACTGATAGATAGTGGAGCACTGAAGAGCGGTGCGGGATCTATCCTTTCACACAGAGATGGTGGGGCAAACAACAAATAAGAGCCATTGAAAAATGCTGTGAATCAAAGACGGAAGCACATGGAATGCTAGGACAGAAAGCAATGCGTCATGGGACATTAAGCCCGGATCCATGATGGACTGCAATCCACTTGGCCTTCCCACAAGACCCAGCAGCAGAAGGTGATGAGCTGAACTGTGGGATAGCTATCCATAGTGCATTGCTCTCACTGTTGATGCTAGTGCCCCGAGTGTAGACGTGCTCTGCTGACAGAGGGAGCGTAGTGTGAACATGCAATACTACTTTTCTTTTTTTGCTTTTTGCTTGTTGACAAAACTTTTCCTGACAAAACTCTGCAGTGTGGAGAGGGCCCAAGACTTGTTCTTTTTCTTTCCATTTCCACACTGAAATCTCTTCTTCAGATCCTCATTACACCCTGCCTTAATGACTCCTTTCTGGTCTCCTTTTAACATCCACATTGCCCCACTTTCAATTCATAAAAAATGCTGCGGCAAAAGACATCTTTATCGAATGTTTTGATCATGTAGTCTATTCTTTAATTAAAAAGGAAAGTCTTTTAATCTACTTTGTTAAATGTGATCATCTTTCCTGACTTGAGAAATTCTGTAGTCATTCATGGAAAGCAGTCAATTTGAGGCAGGCATTCGTTTCTATGATTCCTGTTGCAACTCGGTCTTGACTGGGCCAGAAAAATGGTAAAAGGAGTCATTGTAAATGCAGTTTTTGCCATTTTTTTTCTCTTGTAATGGGAAAGAAAGTAATTTAAAAGTTTTACCTGGGCTTACTGAACAAAAGTCCACATCACACAAACTACCAGCCTGATTGGTACTAATTAGCCCTCTTGTTGGTAGTATCAATAGAGAATGAGCATGCAGACTGAAACTCTAAACTATTCAGGTTGTTTTAACTGTGTTGCCTGTCACTGCAGGTCAGGGCAAAGGCTCACTAGTGAGGAAGTGTGCAACTAGTCATGCTGTCCTCGTTCTGTGGGTAAACAGGGTTTGAGTCTCTAATGCTGTCAGTCTGACACATTCACTAGCACTACATTCACTTATTTTTTCCAGTGGAGAAATATAGGCTCTTGGGGCTACTGTTGACTTTTTAGACCAATCACTTTCTTTTCCACAAATTACTTACAACTCACTTTTCCTTGCAGATGTAAAGATAGGGATCCCAATAGTTGTTTGTGGTTTTTATCACATAAACACTTGTACAGTAGAACGTGGATTGAAATCTCCAGTGTAAAACAAATTGAACAGTCGTCAGTTTCAGACATTATTGATCTGTGCCCAGCGACCTAGAGATGAAACATCCCAAATCCTGTTATGAGCCTCCTGAGCCGTTCAATTTCCTTCACCCTTATTTTTATAATTGCATTGATACTTTGGAAGTCTCCAGAGATCTCTTCTACTTCTGCAAATACTGGAGCCCTGCAGCTCCCATTACCCTGAATCAGCTCCTTGACAAGAGAAACTATACCGAGTTGCTATGTTACCTGGAGAAGCTCACCAACAACAGCTGTCAGGAGACAATGGGAGAGAAAATCAAGGGAGGCTTTTAAAAACTAGTTTACTATATGGGAAAAATGAGGAAACCAGTGATGGCCGAGGGAATGAGACAGGTCATTCCTGTGGTGACTGATACACAGGCCACATGACTGGATGTCATTTAAATTTGCTGGACTAATTTGACACTCATGAAATGAGGGACTAATAACTCTGGAAAGAGTCAAGCATTGTGTATATAACCACACTAACTTTCCACCTAAATCAGTTCACATAGGCTATGTCTACACAGGGACACTCAGCAAAGTTACACGGAATCAGCTGGAGATGTAGAGTCAAGGTGCATAAATTAAATCAGAGGAAGATTATGTTAGAGAACTAAAATCACTTTACTCCTGAATGAAACAGCCACACTGGGCTGCACACATTGACTTCGCACCTTTGGTTGATTCACCTTAATTTTCCCGAGTTTCCATGTGTAGACATGGCCTGTCAGTTCTACAGATGGTAGAAAAATAGATACTCCTCTGCTACAAAATACCAGGCCTGGGAATCGTTCTGCAAACTAGTGACCTCCAAACTCTCAGTTGCTAAAACTGTGGCCATGTTCCTTTTTTTTGGAAGGGACAGTGGATGAAAAAATGCTACCAAAAAGCAACTGAATTTGGAAAACAAGCAAACAAATCAAGCCTTGCTTGGATGAGCCAGTGTCAGCACTCCTAAATGCTACAATACAGTAGCAGATCACTGTTATTGAATGAAAGGCCAAACTCTCCTTTTAGTTATACTGCTACAACCTTATTTAAACCAGTGGAGTAAGAATACTGTGATAGAGACGAATTTGACTCTGACATATGTGTTATTAAGTGCTGGCATTTTTGGTACAAGACACAAAGACAGTCTCTACCCTAAGTTACTACATACAGTGACATTTGTGTGTGTATTTTGCCAGTCTTGTCAAGCAAACCAAATGTATTCTTTCTAAGCCAGTGAATAATATCACAAAGTCCACTAGATGTCACTAGTTGGTCAAAGATTTAATAAAACAACATAAGCAGAGATGCCAAGTTGCAGCCACAGTCTAGAAGGAAATGTAGAATTCATCACTGGACATTGGCAATATCAGGAGGGATGAGCTGGAGTGCTGATGAGAAGCACAAATACTTTCCTCATGGACTGTATTTTCTAAATGGACAACCAATCTAATTCTCAATTACTAGGGACAATCTCCGCTCATTGATACATTTTGCTTTCCGCAACCAAATCTCTGTACAACTTTTCATGTGTTATGTACCTGAGTGTTCAGATTCTAATATCTAAACTGTATTGTTAAATCTATTCACCTAAATTTGGGTTATTGCTAATTATGTACTCCATGTATCATATGACTTTTAAAAACTAACTTTATATTTGTGGATAATCTAAGCACTATACCCAGACGTACAGACACTCTTTTCCCAACCTACGTATTATATAATTTTTTTAACATTAGCTTTAATAAATTTTTTATGCCTGTCTCCCTTTGGTTGCTCCTTATTTTTGTTTTTGCTTTGTCTCTTCGTTGTCTGTCTTCTGCCTGTCTTCTACCTTCCTCACTTGCCCCTTCTGCCAGTGATGGTGTTTGCCTCCATTTATTCTTTTTGCTCAGACACTGGGGCCTGGTCTACACTGGGAAATTAGATTGGCATAGCTACGTCGCTTGGGGTATGAAAAATCTACACCCTGAGTGACATGGGTAAACCAGTCTAATGCCTGATGTGAACAGGACTAGGTCAATGGGATAATTCTATTGTCGACCTAGCTACCGCCTCTCAGAGCGGTGGAGTACCAACACCTCCCGTTGGCGTAGGAAGCGTCTTCATTGACGTGCTGCAGCGTTTTTAGTGTAAACAAACCTCAGCCTATCACCACGCTTCATACTGCCACAGAAGATAGCCAAGCATGAACAGGCTGCTCCTCCCTCCCTCCCCCCACCCCCCGCAATTCACACACTAGTTATTTTGAAATGGTCTGAGGAGCGTCAGACACCTTGGATCTTCAACCTGACTCCAGGAGGAAGAATCTGATCAGATTAAAGTGTCTGAACTACAAAGTAGTAACTATCCCATCACCTACTCACCAAAAGAATGGCAAAAGCATTGTGTTCATGCCAAATCTATTAATTCTTTATGTGGTGGGAACACCCAGCAAAACTGAAGGATCCACTTAAGCAAGTGTCCTTCAGGTTTTCATTTAAGGCTACACTGGGGTGGCGGGGGGAATCGATCTAAGATACGCAACTTCAGCTATGAGAATAGTATAGCTGAAGTCGACATCTCTTAGATCGACTTAGAATCACTTCACATCTTCGCGGTGCGGGATCGACGGCCGCTGCTCCCCCATCAACTCCGGTTCCACCTCTCGCCCTTGTGGAGTTGTGGAGTTCTGGAGTCGATGGGGAGCACGTTCGGGGATCGATCACTACCCTTCGACTCAATACAGTTTTAAACTCTGTGCAGAAGGGTTTCTGTTTTCTGAGCTATTGCACTGTTTCCAATCCCATTACCTTCAGACAGGGGAGGCTCTAGCTTTTTTGCTGCCCCAAGCACGACAGGTGGGCTGCCTTCTGCGGCTTGCCTGTGGGAGGTCCCTGGTCCCATGGATTTGGTGGTTTGTTTGCGGGAGTTACGCCAGTCCTGCATCTTTGGCGTACCTTCCGCTGAATTATCGCTGAATCCACAGGACCGATGGACCTCCCACAGGTATGATGCCGAAAGCCGCCTGACTGCCGTCCTTCCAGGGACCAGCAGGGCACCCCCCACAGCTTGCTACCCCAGGCACGCGCTTGCTGCGCTGGTGTCTGAAGCCGCGACTGGCTTCAGCTCCAGAATGTCTCGTCCATCACACTTCTATGGGATTTTGGCAGAAGAGAAAGCATTAATGTGCCTAAATTCATTCCTGATACAGTTAATTAGAACTATTGTGTCTCTCCAGCAGTTGAAGATCCCATTCATTCCCATTGGCAAAACCCAACTTTCTTTTCATTGTTACAATGGGCCTATTGTAATCTTGTAGCACTTACTTGGGGGGAAAAAAACCCAATGAACTCAGTGAAAGTGTTGCCTGAGTAAAGTTTAAATAATGACCACAGGATTGAGTCCTAATTTTCTCTCTATATATAAAAGACTGTTTTAAGTAAGTAAGTTTAAAGATTTAGTGACTTATGGCTCTTTGTGTTTCTGCATAGAAATATTAAAGTGTTACAATCATGAACTGCTGTACCCATCTGTGTGAGAACTTTATGGGGATTCTAGATTTTAGGGTTTTTTTGAATTTTGCACAAGTTGTGTATGTGTGTGTGTGTAACACAGTGATGTCTGTTGCTTGCTCTGGGGTTTTCTTGGTATAAGTACATTTGACATTCCTGAAAGGAAAGGTGAGTGCTTTGTATTCCTTCAGACTACTATTATCCTGGACAAACCTTATGGAATTAAGATTAACTTTCCTGAATTTAGTTAAACCATATTGAATTAGGTTTATTACGTTAGAGGTTTATTGTACTTAAAATGCAGTTGTGTGTGCGTGTTACTGTGGAACTGTACATAACCACTAAATCCATTCTGCCCCCTTAAATATTTGATCTTAAATAAAGAGGCTTTTCACTTAGAGATGACAGAGAAATATACACAAGGTTTGCCACCTTTTGCTAGATGCCATACTAGAGAATGAATGCCTTGTGATAGTGGGATGCTGACTAATCTTTTTCTCCTGATCGACCTCCTTTCCCCTCTTTTACCTGCGCTTTTTCTCTGGACCCATCTCCTCTGCTAATTTTCTTATGTATCTGAACACAGTGTTACCTCAGTCTGCAGTTCCATGTTTCACACTCAGAAAGACGTGCAGATTGTGTCTGGTGCGTACCAATGCAAGAGAAAGACACAACCTGGCAACTCTTCTTTTTAATTACAGTGGTCTAAAGAGGTTCTTTTTGTTTACTTTAGTACCGTTATTTCCTTAGTTCTACCGTAAAGCTTGAGGCACTTACTTTTTAATGTGCCAGGGAGTGCTCTACCCCAGGCCTCGCCCCCACTCTACCCCCTCCCCCAAGGTCCACACCCACCCTGCCTCTTCCTGCCCTGTCTCTTCTTGTCCCATTCTGCCCCCACTCCTGAGTGCAGCCCATTCTTGCTTCTCTCCCCCCCGCCCAGTCCCTCCTGCATGCCACAGAACAGCTGATCGCGCTGGGTGCAATGCGCTGGGAGGGATGGGAGGCACTGATTGGCAGGGCCGTTGGTTTGAGGGGAGGTGCTGAGGGGATAGGGGACAAGTTGATGGGGGGCTGCCAGTGGATGCTCAGCACTCACTATTTTTTTCTGTGGGTGCTCCACCCGTGGAGCACACACCGAATCGTCAGCTATGCTTAAAGCAGTAATTTTGTTTATGCTTATATAGCCTTTTCATCCAAAGCTCTCAACGCACTTTGTAAAAGTAAATAGGTACTTTTATCTCTATTTTTACCAATGGGAAAACTGAGGCACAGTTAAATTAAGTGACGTGGCCAGTCACTAGGAAGTGATCTGAGACCACCTACTCATTTCATACAAGTAGCCATCTAGTGGTAGTTGCTTAGGATCACTGCTGATGTATTCCAAATTTGAGAAATGGAAAGATCTGTCCCCATCAATCCCCTTAGACATTCCTATAGTAATACTGCTGCTCTTTCTGCTCACAAGTGTTGCCTGCATTCTTGCTATAGTAACAGTGAGCGAGAAGAATAACACCTTAAGGTGTGACACTTGCCCTCCAATAATCCACAAGGATCAGGGAAAAGGACAGGAAATGGCTAACCTTGGTCTGGCCCTCTCTGATGCAAAGAAATGCAGCTTGACTTCCAGCTAACCCTTAAACTGTTACAAGCTTAAAGAGAAAGAATTACAGAATTGTTAACAGCTATTTTATTACTGACCTAGATTGTGTGAGTTGCACTTTATAGGCACACAGCACTTGGCAGCTTTTGCATTGGGCTGTAGCGTGCTGTTTAATTGTTGTGGTTATCCTGACATATTAACCCCACAATGCCAGGATTTCCTACTGTGATACATTAATATGAAGATATTAGTTGCTGATTGGTCAGAGTGTTTGGGGGATGGCAGCTTATTACACTAACCTGTCATCTCTGAAACCCTGATTTGGTCACAACTACAACCTAATTTGGTATATTGTATGGCCACATTGCAAAACCTCTGTCTGATATAAAATGATTGATGGTGTCTGACGAGGTGAGCCTGTGATATCTAGGTGGTGACTGTCGGGATTAGTATGCATCAGCAAATGGGTGCCTTATATTAATTCCAGTGAAGCTGATCTCTTATGGAATAAGTATCTGATTCTCTACTCCAATGAGCGATGAGGCTGCTCAGCACCTTGCAAGGTCAGAAACTAGTATTGTTAATATGTGGGTCCTTCTTTCAGTTTGTTCCATAGTGATGCCTATCAAATAAAAGCTAATTTATTCCGAACGACTCTCTAACTAAACACCCTCTGTTCCTAGGGCAGTGGTGTTCTTTTTAGAACTGTTTTGCATTTGCAATCTTTTTCTTTTATCTTATTTCTTTTGTTAGTGTTTGCCATGCAAGCTGGTATGAATGCATGTATTAAAATAACTATAAAGTGCTTGTGCCAAAGGCATTCAATAAAGTAATAAGTAAAGTTTCAGTGGAAGTGTGTTGAGATGTTGGTGATTCATAGCTAGTGTCATAGGCACCACATACTTATGTTAGTTTATTTTCTTACTAAAGTTTTAGCTTCACCCTGAGAAATAAAACTAGAGGCTGGCTGACCCCCCGCTAATGCTGATTTCACAAAGTGACTTGATAACTTCATGGAACAGAGCAGCTGCATGGTGATCCCAGGAGCTGTGAAAAAAAAGATAAGTTAATTGGCACTTTTCAGAATTACTTGTCTTAGTTTTTACACGGGACAGAACATAGGGATGTCTCCTCTCACACTGCCAGAGTGGCTGCACTATTGCTTTTTGCCTTCAACACTTTTTCTAATTTTCTGACATAAATTATCCCTTGTATTTCTTGTCCAAATGTCTTTATATACTCCTGGGGGAATTCTGCGCCACTGCAAATGCACCGAACTCATGTCCCCTGCAGAATTTTTTTCTCTGCATAAAATACATTCTGTCGGAGAGGCACTGCAGTTACACCTTTTGTCCACTAGGCTCCAGAACAGAGGGAAGCTACTCCTGGTTGGGAGCAGCCAGCTGCGGAGAGGGATGAGGGAGGATAAGAGGCTGACTTCCTCACAGTGCCTTGCCTGTGGGGCCAAGTGAGGAGACATGGGGTATGGAGCAGATAGACAGTGTGGGGCACATGGGGATCGGGGAGTGAGGTACAGGGACACATGGGGATGCAGGGAGGGAGGTGCAGGGGCACATGGGGATGGGGGATAGGGTGGCTGAGTGGGGGTGCAGCGACACATGGGGGCGGGGACAGATGTGCCCAACTGAATGAGAGAGGCTAGGGGCCAGCCAGGGTCTGCATGGGGGAGGCTTCCCAATTCCCTAACAATCCCTCCCTGCCAAAAAAAATCTGTTCCATACTTCTCTCACCCACTCCCAATAACCTTCCAGGTTCACTCTCAGGCTTCTTCCCAGCAGTTACTTCCCTCTTCCTCAGCTCCTCCATTACTGTTGCCTCCCCCAAGCCTCTGCACTGCTTCTGAGGGGTTTGGGAAACACATTACTGTATTGTAATTTAAATGAATTATTACTCAAAGTTCTGCATTGATATGCCTATTAAGGAATCTGTTTGTCAAAAACATTTCCTGAATCTTTTTTGTTGTCTGTATTGTTACAGACATACTTGCTTACAGGTATTTTTAAATAAATTACCAAAACAATTGAAACTGGCATGATTCTATTGTGCTATTTTGGCAAATAAAATATGCAGAATTTTGCAGAATTTTTAAATATTGTGCACAGAATTTAATTTTTTGGTTCAGAATTCTCCCAGGAGCACTTTATACTTGAATCCCAATGTTCCTAAAGAGTTTGCTGTCTTCTTGCATGTGCTTATCAGTCAATGCTAGGTGGAATTTGTGTAATAGGGTGCCAGTGTCTCTGCAGCAGCAAGCAGAACACTCTGTAATCACCATTCCTCTCTGCGCTATCCCCTGGCCTGATTTGCATGAGTTTGTTCCACACAATACATTTAATTAGAACATATTTTAAATAAGGAGATAATATTCTGTTAAGACTCCATCTATTGTTCCTGGGGCAGATGAAACATCAGTCTAGCTTGCTAGTTGCACTGGCATGTATATCTAAGGGAACACTAATATATTGACCAGTTCTACTTGGCAGCACAGCTAGTAGTATTTGCAATGAGACAACTGTAAAAAGGCAAAGATTGATTGTTTTATATCACTAAAGCCAAAGTTTGGCTCCTATATGTTTGACTTTCCAAATCCCCTTGAATTCCCATCCATGGATACAAATGGTTATATTTTGCAAAACATCTTCTCTGTTCTCTTCATCTGGGAAAGCAGTTTCCCATGGGTTACTCTGGGGGATCCTGTCCCTTACCTTTCCAAATCTTAGGCTGTGTGTGCACTGGAAACTTTGCAGCACTTCAGTGCCAACATCCCTACAGAGAAAACTCCTCTTCCGCCTCCCCCTCCCCCACCGCCATTGAGGAGCTGGAAGGAGGACCCCAAGTTGCAGCAGAAACCAGAATCTGAGGCTGGTAAGTTTTACAATGAGCCACCCTCCTCCTCCCTGCCAATATCCCCTCTTGCTCTGGTGCTACATGTCTGAAGGCCAGCCCCCACTCTACTCCACTCTGAAATTGTGTCTAGGCAAGACATGGCTACAAATCAATGATTTTATTGCAATCCCAGGAACCACTGTCACACATTTAGTGGAAGCTAGCACAAATATTATTCACAAGCTGTCATTGTGCCCCTATGTCCGTGCATTTCTTGGCCATGTCTTCTTGCAAAAGGGACACATGAGTGGGAGCTGCCTTTCACAAATGTGTGAAGGTGGCAGGCAGTTCCAGCAACATGCAGCAAGGTGGTTCCCAGAGCACAGAACCCTGAGAAACCACCCCAGACATGGTAGCACTAACATCATGTACCAACACAGAACAATGTGGATATGGTTATATGTGTGGACCTGTGCCCAGCACAGCATATGCGGACACTCGGTGTGGATACGGGGTACATGCACTGGCAGTACATGGACAACTACCTGTATATGCATGGAAATGTAGAAATACCCATAGTTATGCAATAGTAGCTCTAGAACGGGTGACCAGAATCTTTCTTGTCTTAAATTTGTAAAGGACAATTAATTGTTGCTCAGGCCACCTATTATTCATCTGGCTTTGGAAAGACATTATGGAAACTCTCCATATAACTTTTCACTAAGAATGACAAGGAATTACTTATTCTGGGTGCCAAAAAGAGTGCTAGGCATTTCAAAACTAATACCAAAGACACAGCTCCTGCCCTGAAGAGCTTAGTCTATTATAAAACAAGTCACAGAAAGAGCAACAAACAAGATGGGGGAAGGAAAGGAAGAAGGAACATTACGGTAATAAGGCCAAGGGATACTCACTCATCTTGTTTAACAATATATGTAGGCAAGGGGAATTCTAAATTCCCTCATTTGCATCTTCAAGGGGCTAGTGCAAGCCTGTGTCCTTAAGCCTTTTTCTCTTCTGTTTATTTTTATCCTTCCACTCATTGCCTAATCCCGATCCCCAGGCCCTGAAACCCCCACTTAGCTATATTTAATTCTTCTCCATTAGCAACCCCCCTAGAGAGTTACTCTACTCTCCTTTCCCAGTCCTGTTCTCCCAGCAGTCTGTCTCCCAACCTCACAAAATGGTGCACAGACTCCAGAACTGATGAGGTCAGAGGTTTCCAAGACTGTACAGTTGCTGCTTGCTGCCCCCTGCTGTTGAGGTACAAAACTGAGATCTCATTCCCATTCCTGTGGAAATAATTGTATAGCCCACAAAAATGCCAGTTGATAAATACTGTATTGAAAATGGCATTGTTCTGACCGAAGTACAATGCTTTGTACTTAGGTCATTAAGCCTTGTGCCAGAGCCACAATCATGCTAGAGAAATGTATTCCGAAATCTTAATCAACTCTTCCTAGCCTGAAAAATTGAGTGGGCCCAAGCAGATGAAAATGTAACCTGTCTAAAAAATGGTCTATCAAAATTCACAGGAGATGAAAGACCTCATTAATAAAGTGTTTCATTCATAGCTTTCAGCATAGAAAGACCCTGTGTTGTGGCACAGCTCTTTAAAATGTGTTGCAGTGTATGTCCAACAAAAATAACAGAAGTAGTTGAAATAAGGTGGGATTATCTTTCTGAATGCACATGAAGCCTCTTAGCAGCTTGCTTTTGTGATCTAGTCTTTCTGATGTCAATAGTTTTTAGCAACAAACAATGAGCAAACACATGTATTCATGGGTTGGAAGTAAATGTGAGTCTAAAATGAAATATATTTTGTACGTAGGTAAGAGATGTGGCTATGCCTGTCTAAAGAAAGGAAATAGCTTCAAAGAGCAAACCTAATCTGTCTTTCTGCTTAATTGATCAGATGGATACAGCAGAAAGTTCTGCCATTTCCCAAAGAATCATGGTAGAAGTGTGCAATTTTGCCTTTGGCTAGAGCAAGCACATCCTCAGTACTGACTCCAAAATCTTGGTGTGCATGCATCCCAAGGCTTCCACATTCTGGCATGATTCTGAGCAACACACAGAGTTGGACACTGCCAACTGGTGTTTGGAGAAGCCAAGCTGTCTGGCACCTCTGCCTAGAGGAACATACTGAAAAACTGAGTGCTATTCTGCAGAAGAGTCCCTTCTCACTGATAGCTTGGCACGTGGATGCAGATCTGCTTTGGGTTTGAGGTTAGCTGCAATATGAAGTTGGTTGATAGTTTAAGCCCATAAAGTAACTGTCTCTTCCTCTTCTGTGGTGGAGCTAAGCAGAGCTTCTGGGATCAGCATCACTGCCATCCAGAATGTTGTTTAAAACCCTCTCTGGGATTCTCACATCTCTGTGGCATCTATGGCCAAAAGCCCATTCCTTCTAGAAGATGGTGAAGGGTTTCTGGTGTAGCTCTAAGTTCCTTCTTGGGCTTCACCCTCTAGGCCGGTGATGAGACACTAGATGGAGAGGGCTCTGTCATAAGCATAATTCCTAATTCTGAACCTTAGAGTCCAAAATGTGGGTGCCCGCATGAAACCTCCAAGCTTAATTACCAGCTTGGATCTTATAGTGCTGCCACCAGCCAAAAATTTCCAGTCTTTGGCTCACTCTGGTCTCCCCAAAACCTTCCCTGGGGGACCCCAAGACTCAGATGCCCTGAGTCTTACCACAAAGGGAAATAACCTCCCTCCCCTTGTCTTCTCTTTACTTCCTCCCCAGGCTTCCCCTCCATGGGTTATCCTGGAAGATTACTGTACGTAAACTCCTTGAATTACAAAACAGAGAGGGCAATTTACCTTCCCCCCTCCTTCTTTTTCCCCCTCCCAGTCTTTCCCTGAGAGAGACCGTAATCCTGGCACAGGGATTTCTATCCCCTAGAGCCTCACTTAGAAAAGAAAATCCAACAGGTTTTAAAAAGAAAAACTTTATATAAAAAGAAAGAAAAGACATAAAAATGGTCTCTGTATCAAGATAACAATATACAGGGTCAATTGCTTAAAAGAAAAATATGAATAAACAGCCTTATTCAAAAAAAGATACAATTTAAACATCCCAGCAACTACACACATGTAAATACAAAAAAAACCAATAAAGCCTATTGTTTTTCTACCTTTGTACTCACAACTTGGAAACTGAAGATTAGAAGCTTGAAGATAGAAAGATCTCTCTCATAGCTGAGAGACAGACAAAAGACTCAGACAAAGGGACACACACCCAAACATTCCCTCCCTGAGCTTTTAAAAGTCTTGTTTCCTGATTGGTCCTCTGGTCAGGTGTTTGGTTCCCTTTGTTAACCCTTTACAGGTGAAAGAAACATTAACCCTTAGCTATCTGTTATGAGTTACTACAGAGAATTTTTTTTCAGATGTCTGGCTGGCGGGTCTTGCCCACATGCTCTGGGTCTAACTGATCACCATATTTGGGACCAGGAAGGAATTTTCCCCCAGGTCAGATTGGCAGAGATCCTGAGAGATTATTTTTTGCCTTCTTCTGCAGCCAGGGCTGGCTCCATTGTTTTTGCCATCCCAAGCGGTAGGGGAAAAAAAAAGCCACGATTGCAATCAGTGGCAGCTCCACCACACCGTTTTCTTCTTCGGTGGCAAGTCAGTGGCAGATCCTTCCCTTTGAGAGGGACCAAGGGACACGCTGCCGACGAGCCAGATGTGCTGTCCCTTCCAGGGCCGGCTCTACTGTTTTTGCCACCCCAAGCAGTGTGCCGAATTGCTGCTGCTGACAGCGGGGGCAGTCCATATGCCATTAGGGTGGCATGTGCGTTTCTGCAGTGGCGGCAGTTAGGCGGCAGCTTCTGTCTTCAACCAGAAGACAGAAGTTGCGCTGCCACGGACAGCTGAACGTAGAAGCTGCCACCAAATTGCTGCAGCCACGGAAGCACGCGTGCAGCCCTAACAGCACATGGACTGCCCCACCATCTGTGGTGGCAATTCAGCGAGCTGCTTAGGGCCAAAAATACACAAACTGTCGCCCCTTGCAGATTGCTGCCTCAACCACCAGCTTGGAATGCTGGTGCCTGGAGCCGGCCCTGACCCCTTCCCCTTGGCCACCCCAAGCAACTGCTGGCTGAGCTGGTGCCTGGAACTGGCCCTGTCTGCAGCATGGGGCATAGGTCACTTGCAGGCTTAAACTAGTGTAAATGGTGGATTCTCTGTAACTTGAAATCTTTAAATCATGATTTGAGGACTTCAGTAACTCAGCCAGAGGTTAGGGGACTATTACAAGACTTGCGGGATGGCGTGAGCTTTTGTGGCCTGCAATGTGCAAGAGATCAGACTAGATTATGATGGTCCCTTCTGGCCTTAAAGTCTATCAGTCTAGGGATACTGCAGAATTACAGGAAGGAGTTCAAAGCGCTGGTGGAGGAGGGTACAGTGGCTGCCAGGGCAACCCTGCAGGCAGCATCGGATGTGGTGGACATGGCTGCATGGTCCATGGCCTCCGTGGTGTTCATGGGAAGGATGTCGTGGCTCCTGCTGTCTGGGATGTCCAGTGAGGTGCAGATCTCCTTGCAGGACCTCCTGTTTGACGGCAAAGCTCTGTTTGCAGAACAGACAGACATAAAACTGTATGGCCTGAAAGACTCCCACACTATGCTGAAGACTCTTGGCCTCTCATTTGCACGGGATGGTCGCTGAGCGGCAAATGGCGTCGAACGTTCCCTCAGCCATGACAGGTACTGAGCCAGGGGCGACCGCAGAGGTCCCAGCGGCGGCTTGCCTCTGGACCACAGAGCCAGCGTTGGCTGAGCTCCTGGTACTGGCATGGACATAATGTCCCAGGCTGCCTGCAGGGTCTCCAGTGTGGAGGGCATCCAGGCATCCAGACATCCGGGGAAGCCTGTTCTGAATGGGCCAGGCTGCTCTGCTCAACCTGAATCGGAGGCCTAGAGGCCGATGGGGACTGAGGACTACCCAACATGGGTCTAGCCTCTTCCCTGGTTTTACTCCTTTGCCGCAGCATAGAAGGCCTCTTCTTAGCCTTCTTGGTGTGTCCCATGGATGGGGAGCGATGCCGACTGGTAGATGGCACTGAGGGGTTGCCGTGCACTGACACTGCGGTACCCAGTGTCGAATCGGAGTGGCGCACCAGAGTTGGGGTCAACACCGACTTCATCAGGATGGCCCGGAGCCAAATGTCTCTTTTTTTCTTGGTCCAAGTCTTGAACGACTTGCAAATCTTGCTGGGATGTGTTTCACCCAAAGAGCATAAACAGTCCACATGCGGATCACTCACTGGCATCGGTCATCTACAAGTGTCGCACAACTTAAAACCCGGGGCACAGGGTATGTTCCAGGCCGGGTGCACTAAACTAAACTAAAACTACGGATACTACTACATTGAATGACTTTAACTACGGATACTACTACATTGAATGAACAAGAGTTCTAGAGTAGAGCTGCAGAGAAGCTGGAGCAGAACAGTTCTGAAGCACCTTCACTGGCGGCAAGAAGGAACTGAGGGTGGGAGGAGCACGCAGCACCCCTTATACCGCACCATGGAGGTGCCGCTCTAGGGGTCTCTAGAGCACTCCTCTATGGGTACTGTAAGGGGAAAAACTTCTAGCACTGCTGCACATGGTGAGCACGCACACCTATCGTGGAATGTCTCTCAGGGATGTGAATTTTTTCAGATTATGAGCAACATAGCTAGGTCAACCTAACATTCTTCTTCAAGTGATTGCTCATGTGTATTCCATGATAGACCTACGTTGAAGCCACAGCAGGCTCCCACCCAGGCCACCCACTTGAAATATGATCCCCTTTATAAAAAGTCATGGGACTATAAGAAATGCCCACAAAGCTGGTCCTGGTCTGCCCCCCAGCCTGGGTCCTCGAAGAGCAAACAGGCAAGGAAACGGCATGTTTTGACGGGACGCCCAGGAGTGACCTACCAGTTCACAACAGGGATCTACCCACAATAAAGCTTCCTTTCTCCAACTGGTTGTGTGCTTTTCTCCTGGAGTGGTCGCAGCTGACCTCGGACTAATGCGTCCTCAACATCATCTCCCAGGGCTACTCCCTCCAATTTACCTCTATCAGGCTAGCCACCCTCTGCCCTGTCCCTCCTGGGAGACCCCTCTCACGAGGCCCTGCTCGAGCAGGAGGTGGAGCGGATCCTTGGCCTAGGAGTGGTGGAAGTGGTGCCAGCAGAGTTCAAACACAAGGGTTACTATTCCCACTATGTTCTTATCCCGAAGGCCCAAAGGTGGTCTCAGGCCCATCCTGGACCTGCGAGGCCTGAACCGGTACATGGTAAAGCTCAAGTTCTGCATGGTCTATCTGGCCTCTGCTATCCCCTTCCTGGATCCTGGGGACTGGTACGCTACCCTCAATCTGCAGGATGCATACTTCCACATCCACATATTCGAGGGGCACACGCTTCCTCTGTTTCATGGTTGGGCAGGAACACTACCAATTTATGGTCCTCCTGTTTGGCCGGTCCACTGCTCCCAAGATATTCACAAAGTGCATGTCTCTGGCAGTGGCCTACCTCAGACATCATGGGGTCCAGATCTTCCCCTATCTGGACAACTGTCTGGTCAAGTGCAGCTCCTGGTTCCAGGTGTGGGATCACTTGGTGCTCCTCCTATCCACATGCACCACTCTGGGCCTGTTGGTGAACGACACCAAGTCCACGTTACTCCTGGTACAGCGCACAGAGTTGATCAGGGCAGTCCTGGATGGCACGATGGCCAGGGCCTCCCTCCCACTGGACAGGTTTGAAACCTGAAAGGGTTCATCAACACAGTCACGAGGTTTCCCATGACAACAGCCAAAGTGTGTGTCCAGCTCCTGGGTCACATGTTGGCGTGCACATATGTGGTTCACTACACCAGATTCAGGATGAGGCCCCTCCAGCTCTGGTTGGCCTCAGTGTTCTCCCAGGCTAGGGACAGGATGAACAAGGTCCTCACTGTGCTCGAGCTGGTGATTGCCTCCCTACAACGGTGTCCTCCCTGGGGAACATGCTCCGTGGGTCCTGTTCAGGGGCAGGCCCCTGTCTATGGAGCTGGTGTCCGATGCTTCAGACCTGGGGTGAGGAGCTCATGTGGGGGACATTCAGACCCAAGGTCTGTGGTCTGCACAGGACCTTGTCCTGCATATAAATGTCAAGGAACTCAGGGCAGTCCGACTGGTGTGTGTGGAGGATTATTAAGAACAGGGGAAGCTTTTGGAAGAGGGGGAGCCTATACAAGAAGGATGGGCTCCACCTAAACCAAAACGGAACAAGATTACTGGTGTGTAAAATTAAAAAGATTGTAGAACAGTTTTTAAACTAAGGGCTGGGAGAAAGCTGACAGGTGTGGAGGAGCATGTGGTTCAGACATCCCTTAGGGAAGGATCTATAAATGGAAATTCCCTATGTCCTAATAAGGAGTTGAGGATGGAAAATGATAAAATACAGGCAGGATCTGGTGAGAAACAGTCAAATGAAAAAAAATCCCATTCAATTACATCATGCAATAGGGGACAGTCAAAAAATGACAAATTTTTAAAATGCTTATATACCAATGCTAGAAGTCTAAATAATAAGATGGGTGAACTAGAGTGCCGAGTATTAAATGAGAATATTGATATAATAGGCATCACAGACACCTGATGGAATGAGGATAATCAATGGGACACAGTAATGCCAGGGTACAAAATATATCAGAAGGACAGAACAGGTTGTGCTGGTGTGGGAGTGGCACTGTATGTGAAAGAAAGCATAGAATCAAATGAAGTAAAAATCTTAAATGAACTAAATCGTACTACAGCATCTCTAAGGATAGTAATTCCATGCTTGAAAAATAAGAATATAGCAGTAGGGCTTATATTACAGACCACCTGACCAGGATGGTGTTAGTAACTCTGAAATGCTCAGGGAGATTAGAGAGGCTAGTAAAATAAAAAACTCAATAATAATAATAATTAATAATATAATAATGGGGGATTTCAACTATCCCATATTGACTGGGTACATATCACTAAGGAAGGGACGCTGAGATAAAGTTTCTTGACGCCTTAAATGACTGCTTCTTGGAGCAGCTAGTCCTGGAACCCACAAGAGGAGAGGCAATTCTTGATATAGTTCTAAGCTGAGCACAGGATCAGGTCTAAGAGGTGAATATAGCTGGATTGCTTGGTAATAGTGACCATTATATAATTATATTTAACTTCCTTGTGGCGGGGAAAACTCCACAGTGGCCCAACACTGTGGCATTTAATTTCAGAAATGGGAACTACACAAAAATGAGGAGGTTAGTGAAATAGAAATTAAAAGGTACAGTACCAAAAGTAAAATACCTGCAAGCTGCGTGGAAATTTTTTAAAGACGCCATAATAGATGCTCAACTTAAATGTATGCCCCAAATTAAAAATTAGTAAGAGAACCAAAAAAGAGCCACTGTGGTTAAACAACAAAGTAAAAGAAGCAATGAGAGGCAAAAAGGCATCCTTTAAAAAGTGGAAGTTAAATCCTAATGAGGAAAATAGAAAAGAGCATAAACTCTGGCAGATGAAGTGTGAAAATATAATTAGAAAGACCCAAAAAGAATTTGAAGAACAGCTATCCAAAGACTCCAAAACTAATAGCAATTTTTTTTTAAATACATCTTTTTTTAAATACATCAGAAGCAGAAAGCCTGCTGAACAACCAGTGGGGCCCCTGGATGACTGAGATGCTAAAGGAGCACTCAGAGACGATAAGGCCATTGTGGAGAAACTAAATGAATTCTTTGCACAGGTCTTCACTGTTGAGGATGTGAGGGAGATTCCCAAACCTGAGCCATTCTATTTGGGTAACAGATCTGAGGAACTGTCCCTAACTGAGATGTCATTAGAGGAGGTTTTGGAACAAACTGATAAACTAAACAGTAATAAGTCTCCAGGACCTGATGATATTCACCCACAAGTTCTGAAGGAACTGAAATGTGAAATTACAGAACTACTAACTGTCATCGGTAATCATCATTTAAACATCTTCTGTACCAAATGACTGGAGGATAGCTAATGTGACACCAATTTTTAAAAAGGGCTCCAAAGGTGACCCTGGCTACTACAGGCCAATAAGCCTCCCTTCAGTACCAGGTAAATTGGTTGAAAGTATCGTAAAGAACAAAATTGTCAGACACATAGATTAACATAATTTGTTGGGAAATAGTCAACATGTTTTTTGTAAAGGGAAATCATGCCTCACCAATCTACTAGAATTCTTTGAGGGGGTAAACAAGCATGTGGACAAAGGAGATCCAGTGGATATAGTGTATTTAGATTTTCAGAAAGCCTTTGACAAGGGATTGGGATTGGGCACTATCTCCGATGCCTTCCTCCTATCCTGGTCTGGCCAGTTTCTTTATGCCTCCCCCCCGATCCCGCTGATCAGCAAGGTCCTGGAAAAGATAAAGATGGTCAGGGACCGAGTCCTTCTGATTGCTCCGGCAACTTTGGTATGGGTCCCTCACGAGCCTGGTGGTCGCCCCACCCGGACCTGCTCTTCCAGGATCAGGGCCACCTCCTCCATCCCAACCTGGTGGCACTCCACCTAGTGGCATGGCTGCTCAATGGTTAGGCCAGGAGGAAAGGATGTGCTTGGAAATGGTTCAGTGCGTCCTCTTGGAAAGTAGGCGATTCTCCACACATCGAGCCTACTTGGCAAAGTGGTCTAGATTTTTTTTCTGATGGGTGGCTGAGTGGTGCATTTCCCCCGTGGCTGCCCCAATCTAGCTCATTTTAGACTATCTCCTTCACCTTCGAGCCCAAGACCTGGCGCCCTTGTCCATCAAGGTGCACTTGGCCACTATATCAGCCTTCCGCCCACTGGTGCATGGGCACATGGTATTCTCCCAAGCTATGACTGGCCAATTCTTTAAAGGACTGGATTGTCTCTTTCCATACATTAGGCCCCCAGTACCGCAGTAGGACCTGAACTTGCTGTTGGCCTGGCTGACAGGTCCCCTCTTTGAGCCATTAGCTATGTGTGACTGGTTGCATCTCTTGTGGAAGGTAGCCTTCCTGGTGGTGATCATGTCTGCTAGACAGGTCTCGGAACTCAGGGCCCTGACCTCCAAGCCCCAACCTCTGAGCCCCCTTACACAGTGTTCCATAAGGACAAAGTCCAGCTCCGACCGCATCCTTCATTCCTCCCAAAGATGGTCTCCACCTACCACGTGGTTCAGGACATTTTTCTGCTGGTCCTCTGCCCCAGGCTTCATGCATCCAATGAGGAATGCCACCTCCATATGCTGGATGTGAGACGGGCTCTGGCCTTTTACCTGGAACGGACTAAGCCGTCCAGGAAGTCTTCACAGCTGTTCATTGCCTTGGCTGAATGTATGAGGGGTTGGCCGAGCTCCATTCAGTGGCTCTTCAACTGGATCACTTTGTGCATCCATACTTGTTATCACCTGGCGGGAATCCCTCCTCCATCTTGGGCGCAAGCCTCATCTAGGTCAGGACATGTTCACCTCATATTATGTGATCATCTCCCAGACCAGGGAGGATGCTGGGCTCCACTCTGAGAATTAGTGAACTCCTACCCACCTCCAACAGATATAGCTTGGAATTACCTATTGTGGAATACACATGAGCAATCACTCGAAGAAAAGACAGTTATCTTTTCCATAACTGGTATTCTTTAAGATGTGTTGCTCATGTCCATTCCACATCCCGCCCTCTTTCCCCTCTGTAGGAGTTGTCTGGCAAGAAGGAACTGAGGGTGTGGGGAGTGTGCAGCGCCCCTTATACTGTGCCATGGAGGCGCCACCGCAGGGGTCGCTGGGGTGCTCCCATACAGGTACTGCTAAGGAAAAAGCTTCTGGAACTGGTGCACGTGGTGAGCACACACACCTATCGTGGAATAGACATGAGCAACACATCTCGAAGAACACCAGTTACCGAAAAGGTAACTGTCTTTTCTAGTGTAGACCAGCCCTTAGTAAAGTAACTTGCTAAGAATTAATGATCATTATGGCTCATGTTTGTACTGAGCTTAAGGGATCTTTTTGAAGAAATGTGCTATATTAATAAAAAAGTTCTATTAAGAGATGATCTGCCAATCTCTACGGGTTGTTGATAGGAAATTATTTACATACTAAGACATTTTTAGGAGATCTGCACTATGGGACTATAAAGTAACTGTGTAGCTTTAAGAATTAAGATGGGACACTGGCAAAGCTTATGTTTCCAGATTTCTGACAACTCCTTTCTTTCAACACAAATGAAATCAATATTTGACACAGGTCCAAGGTTTAGGGCCATTCCCAGCTGGCTGGGTCAGCAGGAGGAAAAGGAACATGCTTTTTGAAAAAGCCAAATCGTTCGTGTGTGTATTTTTTAAATTATGTCATTTTAATTGGAAAAGAAAACAAGTCAGTTTCAATAAGCAATGGTAAAATTTTCTCCATCCACATGTTCCTGCAACGCAGGAAGCCATGAATGAGACTTGTTTCTTGTACACAGTGAAAAATCCCAAAATTGGGATAATGTGAGAAAAGACCCATTTCTGCAGCAGAAAAATGGGGTTTTATAAATGCACAGATCGTCATACAATAGTTATGAGGGGTCAGTTTTATAAAAATAGAAATTAAATGATTAACACTAAACTATGTTTATATTAAAATGGAAATATAGATCGGGGGAGGATAAAGGCACCAGACCTGCAAAGGGGTTTTTAGGCAGCCCCCTGACTGTAATAGTGTGTTGTGAGGCACAGGGGCTCTGCATACACATACCTCATTGCAGGATCAATGGCTGCACATGCTATTTATTCATTCAGACAAAACTCTGTTCATTATTCTTTACATGCAGCTTGCTTTAAGAGCCACTATTGGTTCAATGGTGCTTAGGGTGACTAGATGTCCTGATTTTATAGGGACAGTCCTGCTATTCAGGGTTTTCTTACATAGATGCCTATTACCCCCCACCCAGTCCTGATTTTTCACACTTGCTATCTGATCATCCTAATGATGCTGGAGAACGAGAGATAAGCTGCCCCTACCAGCAGTGTCCAGTAAAGCAAACACAAACCTGTTAGGTGATTGAGAACTTGGTGAGTATGAGGGATGAACAAAGTTCCTACCCTTGTAAAAGTGTATTACTGTTGAATACCATGCACGATATGATGATCTACTAAGGGTGTGTCTACATAGTGCCTTAGCCTGCAACAGAGGGGTGCTAATTTTAGTCCACATTAGCATTTTGCACTCTAACTGGACTGTGTGGACCTTGCTGATGTGTGTGAAGGGGTACACTCACTGCAAGTGATGCTTTCTTGTGGCTACATCTGGGGATCAGCTCTTGCCCAGTCTAGCACTCTCTTCTGTTGGTTACTCATGCTGTGACCCCTTCTCTTTTTCTCCAGGACTTGGGGTGCTCCTTCTTTGTAGCTCAGCCCTCTGGCCAGCCAGATCACTATATAGTCCTCGCTTTCCCAGGGTAACCAAGTCCCGCCTGTCCAGATGGCATCTCCAACAGTCCTGTGCCACTTCTCAGTGGCTGGTAGGGGAACCCAGCCCCATCAGCTACACTGGGTTCCAGCACGGAGACCCTATAACAAGCAGCCAAGGTCTGCTCAGTCCTACTCCTTGCTGCTGTTTCCCTGGGCTTCTTTCTACCCAGCCCTCTCAGGCTTTCTCTCCTCACAATTCTTCTGGGCTTGACTCTTCTTCCAGGGCTAGGATCCCAAGGCTTATTCTCCCTCTTAGGTTTTCTCCTCCCCATTTCTCGGGCCTCAGATAGTGACTAAAGAATCTCTCCCCACAAACACCTCTGCTCTCAACTTCTGGGCTTTATACTAACCAGCCTACTCCTGCCCAGCTGGGCTTCACGTTCAGTTAAGCCTTGATCTCCCTTCAAGTCCTGCTGGATACCATAATGGCCTCTCAGGCCCACATTAACCTCTTCATGGCCTGGGTGTGGGGTGCACACCCATCGTGGTGTGTACTAAAAGTTCCCTAGAGTGCATTAATGTAGTTCCATTTCAAACAATACTACTTTAATGCACATTAGGGATCCTTTAGTGCTTGCTAGCAGGGTCCACAAGGGGCCAATTAGTGCTCATCATACAAATGCAGACTAAAATTTACACCCTTTTGGTGTGGGCTAAATTACCAGGTAGGCCAGTGCATAGATAGATGAAAGTAGCATCATTTGGCAATAAACATAAGATAACAAATAAACATGAGTTGCCTACTGGGTTATTCATTTAAGGCCTGAGCCTGGTGTAAATGGAAGTAGCTGCATTGCCTTCACTGGAGCTATGCCCATTTACACCTGCTAAGGACTTAGTCTGTGGTCTTAAGTCTGCATGTTAGGGTTCTGTAAGTTATGGTGTCCCAAGTAAATGTGTGAAGAGAAGGTACTAAAGGAGAAGTCATTAGTCTTGCCTAAGTAGGGCAGTTCACCTACAATTTCTAGACCACTGTAAGTCCCATGCGAGATAGGTAAATTAATGCTGAATTTACATAAATTATTCCCCTCTCTCAGCACCACTTGTAACAACATCTCTAATGTGGCTCTTTTGGCTTCTTATCTTTCCTCTCCATCAATGGCTTTGAGAGTTTAGTGTGTAGACTTGTTCACTCACAAATGAAGACATATTCACTGAGGAAGGAAATGGGATATGGAGCTTGTAGTAACATATGATTGTGTTGGGAGGAGAGGCTCCTCTAAGCCCATACACTCTTTATCTTTTACTCACTTTCTCGTTTAAATATTACCCAGCAGAAGTCAACAGAAACATCTGGTTTTCACTTAGGTTCTACATTTTATACTGGGTTTTTTGAGATGAAAGGAAGGTCAAGCATAGTGAGACTCAGAAGGTTCAGAGGAATGGATGAACCCTTATACATCTGAATTCTTTGAGGTTTTCTCCTTCCCGCCCTCAACCTTTTTCTAAAACTAAATTTTGTCCCACCTTTCTCCCAACACAACCCATATCCTCTTGTTGATCCCATCATTTCCTTTCGGGCATCACAAGTTGAGACTGTGGCCAGGATACCTAGGAAAGGATTTTTCCATGGTATTTGGATATGTCAATGTCTTTCAGAATATGCTTTGCCTTTTTTATTGCATCTTTTTTCCTGGCACATAGCATCATGGTCTCTTTAACTAGATTCTTGGACCAGCTTCCTCACTATGGAGTCACCTTTCAGGTTCACTTGCTGGTTTTACTTCTGTTGGCTCCTTTTTAATACTCTCTCCTTGGTCAGGCTACTATCCATCTGGGCCTGTTCTCACAGCTCTTCCTCCTCCTTGTCAAGCTTTGATTAGCTTGGTACACATTTTTCTTCTCCTTCTTCCTGAACATATTCTTCCATTCATAAGAACTGCCATACTGGGTCAGACAATGGTCCATCTAGCCCAATATTCTGTTTTATGACAGTGTCCAGTGCCAGATAATTCAGAGGGAATGAACAGAACAGTGCCATTATTGAAGTGATCCATCCCTTGTCATTCAGTCCCAGCTTCTGGCAGTCAAATGTTTAGGGACAGCCAGAGCATGTAGTTGCATACCTGACCATCTTGGCTAATAGCCATTGATAGAATTAGATAAGTTCATGGAGGATGGGTCCATTTTGAACCCAGTTATACTTTTGGACTTCACAATGTCCCCTGGTAATGAGTTCCACAGGTTGACTGTGCATTGTGTGAAAAAGTATTTCCTTTTGTTTGTTTTTAAACATGCCATCTATTAATGTTGTTTGGTGACCCCTAATTCTTGTGTTATAAGAAGGAGTAAATAATACCTCCTTATTTACTTTCTCCACACCAGTTATGATTTTATAGACCTTTACTTGTTAGTTTTATAAGCTGAACAGTCCCAGTCATTTTAATCTTTCCCTGTATGGAAGCTGTTCCAAACCCCTAATTATTTTTGTTGCCCTTCTCTGTATCTCTCTTCTTGTTTTTTTTTTGTGATGGGGCAAACCAGAACTGCATGCACTATTCAAGGTGTGGGTGTAGCCTGGATTTATACAGTGTCATTATGATGTTTTCTGTCTTATTATGTATCCCTTTCCTAATGGTTCCTGAAGTTTAGTTTTTTTGACTGCTGCTGCACATAGAGCGGATGTTTTCAGAAGACTATCTCTTTCTTGAGTGGTAACAGCTAAATTAGAACCTATCATTTTGTATGTGTAGTTGGGATTCTGTTTCCCAATGTGCATTACTTTGCACTTATCAACATTGAATTTCATCTGTATTTTGTTGCCAAGTCACCCAGTTTTGTAAGATCCCTGTGTAACTCTTTGCCACCTCACTGTTTTACCCTTTTTTCCAGATACAACACTGGTTCTGCTACAGATCCATGGGGGACCCTGCCATTTACCTCTCTATACCGTGAAAAATGACCATTTATTCTATCTTTTAAATAGTTACTGATCCATGAGAGGACCCTTTCTTCTTATCCCACGACTGCCTACTTTGCTTAACCTTCTTTGGTATGGGACCTTGTCAAGGCTTTCTGAAAGTCCAGGTACACTATGTTCACTGGATCACCCTTGTCTGCATGTTTGTTGACCCACTCAAAGATTGGTGAGGCATGATTTCCCTTTACAAAAGCAATGTTGATGTTCCCCATAATATCGTGTTCATCTATGTGTCTAAGAGGTCTGCTCTTTATTATAGTTTCAAACAATTTGCCTTGTACTGAAGTTAGGCTTAGCAGCCTGAAATTGCCAGAATTGCCTCTGGAGTCTTTTTAAAAAAACGTTGTGTTACATTAGCTATCTCCCAGTCATTTGGTACAGCGCCTGATTTAAGCGATAGGTTACATACCACAGTTAGTAGTTGTACAATTTCATATCTGAGTTCCTTTAAAACTCTTGGGTGAATACCATCAGGTCCTGCTGACTTATTACTGTTTAATTTATCAATTTGTTCCAAAACCACCTCTATTGACACCTCAATCTGGGACAGTTCCTCAGATTTGTCACCTAAAAGGAATGGCTCAGATGTGGAATTCTCCGTCACAACCTCTGCAATGAAGATTGATCCAAATATTTCATTTAACTTCTCTGCAATGGTCTAGCAATTCAGGTGTTCAGTGACCCCCATTGCTGGGTTGGCAGGCTTCTGCCTTCTGATGTATTTAAAAAATTTTTTTTTACTTTTAGTTTTTGTGTCTTTTGCTAGCTGCTCTTCAAAATCTTTTTTTGCCTGTCTCATTATATTTTTACACTTGACTTGTCAAAGTTTATGTTCCTTTCTATTTTCCTGCATAGGGTTTTACTTCTAATTTTCAAAAGATTTTCTTTTTGTCTCTAATTGCCTCTTTTTACTTTGTTTAGCCTTGGTGCTATTTTTTGGCCCTCTTACTGTTTTTTTTTTTTATTTGGGTAATACATATAGTTCGAGCCTCTGTTATGGTGTATTTAAAAAGTTTAAGTGCAGCTTTCAGGTTTCACTCTTGTGACTGTTCCTTTTAATTTCTGTTTCTCCTCATTTTTGTGCAGTTCCCATTTTGGAAGATAAATGCTAGTGTGGTAGGTTTCTTTGGTATTTCCCCCCCATGATGATGTTAAATGTAATTACATTAGGGTTGTTATTACCGAGAGGTTGAGCTATATTCACCTCTTGGACCAGATCCTGTGCATCACTTAGGACCAAATCAAGAATTGCCTCTCCACTTGTAGGTTTTAGGACTAGCTGATCTAAGAAATAATCATTAATAGTGTCTAGAAATTTTATCTCTGTGTCCCATCCTGAGGCAACCTGTTCCCAGTCAATATGGGAATAGTTGAAATATTATTGGGTTTTTTATTATTGGGTTTTATCTTTTTGTAGTCTCTCTCTAATCTCTTTATTGTGTGAGTCCACTTGCATGACATATTCACAGGGAGGAGAGCAGAACAACAGAAGTCTTTTGTCGTATTTTTGACAGCAGATAGTAAAATTCCAGTTGCAAGATCCCACAATAGTCCATCTGGTATTGCTTGACCTTTCCTTTTGGGAAGGATGTAACACCTTTTGTTGAAGATCAGCCCTTTATCCTAATTAATAGCTCTCTCCTGTCTGGTGATTTACACTATCACAGAGGCTCACAATACAACTGCTCAAATATTACCTCACAATATGGGATACAGATGTTCTTTGTGAGATTAAGGTATGCTTGCAGCAACTTGCAAGCATTCACTAAAGTCCTAACACATTCTTATAATTCTCATACCTATTTTAACAATACTAACACACAGGTAAACCAGACTTGTATTTGTCAGTGTTCAGGTGAGACATGAGGACCTTGGTATGAGCTGGCACCTGATCCATCTTATCATAGAAATGATTTCTCCCTGTGATCGTTCCAGTGCTGAGCATGAATGCTTTACATGGGGACCAACCAGTGGAAGCACCACTGATGTACACAGGCGAGGTTTGGATTGGCACATCACTGGAATGCCTTTGTGAAAGCAAACTATTTGGATTAGATTATCTCCAGTGAGACAGATAGGAGCTTGGTTTTCAGCATCTTGTGTTCAGAATTGGCAAGGCTGGCTGTGTGGGCTTTAAACTGGGGCTGGACATAAGACTAGTTCCATTTTGCAAAAAATGTTGAGATTTTGAAATTTGTTTGCATGCTGGTGTAGAACAAGACAGTCCTGTGGTGAAAAGAGACATACTCCTATCCCAGAATAGTGTATAACTTATTAGTGGTTTGAGACCTCATCTAGACTGTGGGAGATGTAGGTTCAACTCTCAACTCTGCCTGATTCCTGGAAGCAGGGACTTGAACTCGGTTCTCACCTGAGAATACCCTAAGCACCTGGCTAAAGGATCAGTCTTTCTTGCTACCCAGAAATTCCATCCTGGAGCTGAGAAACCTTCCCCCAAAAAGTTTAATGAAAACTGATACACTTCTGCAAAAAGTTTTGCTATTGACTAATTGATATTTGCCAACAAAATCTGTTTAACTGGAAAATTCCTAAGCAGCTCTACTTTAAACTTGATAATGGGGGAGGAGTCCCAGTTACATCAAAGACAATATTTTGATCTTTGAGCCACTGCAACAGCTAGTGCACCTCTGGGATAATGTCATTGCAACGCCCAGCACTATGCGTATGAGATCTGGGGACAAAGCATTCTCTGGTGAGGGACTATGAGAGTCTTCTAGAGGACTTCTGGTAGAGCTAGAGTCTAACTGTTTTTAGAAAATGTTGCAAAATCCTCCTCTTTGGGAAAGTCTGTCCACCATAACGGATGCTTGCAATATGAATATCCCCTTCTATTTACAAACCCCTACCAACTTGCCTTAAAAAAAAAGAAAAAGAAAAAGAAACCCCCAAAACCCAAGCAGAATTTTGACATTGAAAAGAGTGAAATGCTAGGGAATCCATGAGGTCTGCTAGGGATCTTGCTATTACTATTCATAGGTGCTAACTCTGTGGGTGCTCCAAGGCTGGAGCACCCACAGGAAAAAAGCAGCCCCCGATCAGCTTCTTCCCCCTCCCTCCCAGCACCTACCGCCTGCTGTGATCAGCTGTTCTGCGGCGTGCAGGGGGAGAGGGAGAGGAGTAAGGGCGGGGTGTGCTCGAGGGAGGGGGCAGGATGGGAGGGGCAGAGTGGGGGTGGGAGGAGATGGGGCAGGGGTGAGGCCTTGGGGGAAGACCCAGGAGTTGAGCGCCCCCCAGCACATTAGAAAGTCGGCGCCTCTGTTGCTATTGATTTTATGTGGAAGGCACTCAGATACAGTGTTGATAAGTGTCAATGTACAACCCCAAAATAGCACTTTCACTTAACACAAATCGAGCATATACTTGCAACATACAAAATAAAACAAAATGTGGAGCAGTTCTGCAACTGAAGACTAATAAGAAAGAGCATTAAGAGACTAAGGTGTACTTTGTTTAGTGTGTGGTCACAAAATGTGAAGGGTATGGGGAAAAAACTACAGTTGTGGGTTTGCATTTGTATATAAGCTATTTCATGCAAGGGTCTCAGAATTCTTTCCAAAAGCAGATTAGTATTATTTATCTTCCCTTCACAAATGAGAAAACTAAAGTGTGGAGAGTTGACTTACCCACGATGTCACAGTCAGATAGCGGCAAAGCCCAGATCTCCCGACCATCTCTAGCTCTAGCCACTAGTTGACAAGAGAGGCCAAGAAGTTATTAAATGCTGGAGGTCATGACCTAGTGGGTTTATATGAATATGTAGAATGTTAACGATTGGTATGATCTATGCAGGAATCACAGAAAAAAGAAGCGGTACCTGGGTGGTAACACTGTGTACTTTCAAAATACTTACTGTGCCAGTGGGATAAAGGTTGACAGTGAAGTGTTTGGTGGCACAGTACATTGTATAAAAATGGAAGGAATTAAAATCTAAGAACAGTGAGCCTCTGCTATGGCCTAGCAGGACTGGAGGGGGAAGGGAATGAACAACTCCTTCACTGCAGGGGAACTTTAACTAGACACCTGACAAGTAACAACTGCAGCAAACATGCATCATCATCAGTCAGGCTCCTATGATACACAGAGGTATAAACGTTCTGACCCATCTTTTATCCCTCTCCTGTTCTACCCTCAGATTCTCTCCTCGGTACACAAGTTTTCCTTTTACTTGACTGCATCTCCTGTAGGAAACGAACCTAATTAAAACAGGGCCAATTCCATCAATCTGTTTATGGTATCATACAGAAAGACAAGGGATAAAGGCAAAACTGAAGACCATCTCACATCAAACCATCTCATAGGGCATGACAGGACAGAGGACAGGGACACAGAGCAGTGCCGTGTGAAAGTCAAGGAGCTCAGGCAAGCCTACCAAAAGACAATGGAGGCAAATGGTCACTCTGGGTCAGAGCCCCATATATGCCGCTTCTATGATCAGCTGCATGGCATTCTGGGGGGGACCCTATCACTACCCCACCATTGTCCGTGAACACTTGCTGGGGGGAGTCTCAAGCAACATGGAGGAGGATTTTGTGGATGAGGAAGAAGAGGAGAATTCTCCCCAGCAGCCAGGACCTTTTCATCACCTTGGAGCCAATACCATCCCAAGGCAGGATCCCCCACCCTAAAGGTGGAGAAGGCATCTCTGGTGAGTGCACATTTGTAACTGTAGTACAGGGTTTTAAAGCAATAGTGTTTAATGTTTGATTTGCCCTGAAGACTTGGGATGCATTCGCGGCCAGTACAGCTACTGGAAAAGTCTGTTAACAGGTCTAGGGATGGAGCTGGAATTCCAAAGGGACATCTCCATGAAGCTCTCCTGGAGGTACTTTGAAAGCCTTTGCAGAAGGTTTCTGGGGAGGGCTGCCTTATTTTGTCCTCCACAGTAGGACACTTTACCACACCAAGCCAATAGCAAGTAGTCTGGAATTACTGCAGCACAAAGCATGGCAGTGAATGGTCTGGGTTTTGGTCGCATTCAAGCAACATTCGGTCTACATCTTTCTGTGTTAGCCTAAGGAGAGTGATATCATTCATGGTCACCTGGTTGAAATAGGGGAATTTTTGTAAGGGAACAGTAAAGGACCCCGTTCATGCTGGGCTGTTTGTGCTGAACTAAGAGGATCATCCCTGAGAATAGCTACCCAGTGGGGGGAGAGGTGAAGGGATCATCCCAAATAGCTACGCGGACGGGTGGGTGAAGGAGCATGCTACACGTCCACCCAAAACCGCAGGCCCTCCTTTTCAATGGCAAAACCAACCGGCATTTGCTCGCTATGGGAAAGGAGGGCACAGCAGTTTGAAAACATTCCCACATGTTATGAAGGTGTTAGAAGCCAAACCCATGTACCCTTTGGCTTACAGTGGCTGCCTGGAAACCGAATTCTATTGTCCAGCCGTGAGTGATGTGTCACCATACTGGCAGGCGCTCAATATAAAATGCAAAATGTGACTTTGTACCTAAAGCACGTGTGCTGTCTGCTGTGAATTGCTTGATTCACTGTGAAAGAGTCTCCCTTTTGTTCTCAGAAATATATCATTTTAAATTTTACTCCCCCTTTTTATCCCGCAGGTGCAAATGTTTCTATGCTGTCTCATCATCTCTGTGCCTGAGGTTATGGCAGATTAGAGAGCAAAAAAAAATGCACTAGCGATGACATGTTTTCCGAGCTCATGCAGTCCTCCTGCGCTGATAGGGCACTGCTTAATGCATGGAGGCATTTAGTGGCGTAGTCCAGGAAAGCATTAAGTGAGCGCGATGAGAAGAGGCAGGATGCAAAGCTGATGCTAATGAGGGAGCAAACGGACATGCTTAAGTGTCTGGTGGAGCTACAGGAAAGCCAACAAGAGCACAGACTGCCACTGCATCCAGTGTACAACCGCCTGCCCTCCTCCCCATGTTCCATAGCCTCGTCACCCAAACGCCCAAGAACACGAGGCAGGAGGCTCTGGGCACCCAGCCACTCCACTCCAGAGGATGGCCCAAGCAACAGAAGACTGTTATTCATACAGTTTTGATTTGTAGTGTGGCTACAATAAGCAATGTGGCTTTGTCCTTCCCTCCTCCCCCACCTCACCCTACCCCACCCGGGCTACCTTAAAAGTTATCTCCCTTTTTTAAAAAAAATTAATAAAGAAAGAATGCATGGTATCAAAACAATAGTGACTTTATTTCCTTTTCTAGCTGTAATCGAAGAGGGGAGGGTGGTTGGCTTACAGAGAATTAAAATCAACAAAGGGGGCGGGTTTGCATCAAGGAGAAAAGCACACCCCTGCTCAAGGGGGGAGGCCAGGAGCCACAAGGGCTGTTGCTGGGGCCGCAAGCAGTGTAGCCCCTGCAGTGACAGGGAGTGACGTTGCTGAAGCTGGGTTTGTTGCCAAGGACCCCCCCCGGCCCACACTCCCTCTGTTCGAAGGCACTGCTAGGATAGCTGGGAAAGGCCCTGGCTCCATGTGCCTGGGCTGTGCTGCCAGAGCCAGCTCTAGGGAAATTGCTTTTCCTTTTTACCGCTCATAGGGGTGGGGTGGAGATGTCAGGAGTCTCATTGTGCCTCTACGGTTGCTGGGAAGGGCCATGTCCCTGGGTGGCCCTGCCAGGGCTGGGTCTTTTGCATTGGGTCCCACCACTCCCACTACTCGCCATGGAAGGGAGTGGGGGTCACGCAGTGTCATTACAGTGGCTGGGGGGGTTCCCGTTGGAGCCAGGTCTGTTGCCTTGGCTCTCACCCCTGCACTGTGTGTATTGCAGTTGCTGTGGGAGTGCACCCGTTCCACCCCCTCTCTGGCCTCTGGTGTCGGTAGGAGAAAGGCTCGTGAGTGTTACCAGCTTAATGATTTTGTCACTAGATTTAGCGACTTTTTGGTTTCCCTAGCGAGGAAATAATTGTCAAAGCGATCAGTGACAAATCTACTGACTTTCACTGCCAATTACAATGATATTCAGAGAAAGAAGTCACCAATTTGTATAGTCCCAAAATCATTCACAAGCAGCTCAATACTGTTAATAATATCCATACCACGCTCTTCTTACTACAGGTTGAACCTCTGTAATCTGGCACTCCCTGGTCCAGCAACATCTGTGGTCCAGCAGAGGCACTGACTCCATGGGTGCTCCGGGGCTGAAGCACCCATGGGGAAAAATTAGTGGGTGCAGAGCATCCACTGGTGCCAAGCTCCCTTTCTTTGCCTCTCTCCCTCCACGTCTCTTGCATGCCAGGGGCTCTGCACTTACAACTCCTCTTCCGCCTCCCTCCCAGCTGATTTGCACTGTTCAAGCTCTGGGAGGGAGTGGGAGGACCTGGGGCCAGCAGCTGGGACCCCTGGAAAGAGGGGGGCTGGCATCAGAGCCCCCAGACGGGGGGGCCGTTGACCAGGACCCCTAGTGGCAGCAGGCCTCCAGGCACCCCTACTTCCTGCACCTATGGAGACCCACTGGCACTCTGCATTGATCTCTCATGGTTTGGCAAATTCTCTGGTCAAGTCCCGAGGGTGCCGGACTAGAAAGCTTCAATCTGTACGTTCTGTTGCACACTAAGTTAATGTCATTATGGCTCACTTGGCTATGTCCGCTAAAGGATGCGCATTCCAGGGCTGAGAGGTTGGGTTTGACTAGAAATCCTGTTGGCAGAATAAATGCTTAGCATGTAAGGGGCTCAGCTGCAATTCCTTGGTGGCGGGGAGGGGGTGAAAAACCAGATCTAATGGAGAGGGAGAGGTTAAGGAGAAGGGAGGATACGACTACCCCTGGGGGGAATAGTTATGATCTTCTGCTCAGTAAAAACCATTCATGACCAGGGCAGGCACCACTCCTGGCCAAGGGTGATAGAGGAAAATCCATTTGTTAACAGATCTTTGAGCCTTTGGCCACTGACACGTTAACTGATCAAAATCCCCCTCCAAGGAGTGGGAAGCTGGCTTGTCTAGCTGGGCGATTCCTTGGGATTCTGCTGAACCTGCCCCCATGACTAGCTTCAGGGCTCACCCTGCCTGGGCAAGAGGATACTCCCAGCTGCTGAACAGAAAGCAGCGGCTATGCTGGGCACTCCCTCTCCGGCTGAATAGTCTTGGCAGCTGAGTATTTTGTTATCATTGACTGGCTATATTGGTGTCTCTCAGCTGGTAGGGGGCTGGCAAGGTGTTTCTGGCTGCCCTGGTTACACGGTGTAGGGCTGGAGTCCCTCCTACTTCTTAACCTGTCATTTGGCTGCCCCTCCAGTCCTCCCTTCGGTTCTCTGCTCCCTGGGGAGCCAGCCCAGATTCCCTTAGCCCCTGTGGGGATGAGTTGTCCCGGGCAGAGCGAACTTGCCTCCCCCGAGCAGACATTGCCTTGAGAAAAGGCTCCTGTGGAACTTGTTCCGCTCTGCCCAAGAGGAACAGTTTAGTCTCTCCAGCAATAGAATGGGTTATTTTTTGTGCTGATCAAATCCCGCCAGAAGGTTTCCCCTCCCCTAAATCTTAGAGCTCAGCTCCCAGCCAGCAAACCTGCCCCGGCCCCCAATCCACACTTGAGATCGCTAGGAGCTCTGCGGTAATCACTGGTTCTGAATTCTCTGAACTTCACGTCAATTCTCTCTGTTGGCCTTTGTCTGCCTGGGGTTTAGTTGGTTGGGGGCAGGGTATGAACCAGGTGGATTGGCTCATTTCTAGACTATGTAGCCCATGTAGCCAGGACAGCCAGAATAAACGCAGCTGCAAGACTGTCCAGCCAGAGAGGGAGCACCCAGTATTGCTGCTGCTTTCTTGTTCAGCAGCTGGGAGTGTCCTGTCACCCAGGCAGATGGATATATGGGATTCCCTGTTGAACTGTGGGGAAATTTTGTTTAGTGACATTTTTTATTTCTTTTTAATGTTTAAATAGCTACATCTAGTGACTTTTCAGGGTTTCTGTGGCATCTTCCTGATATGTGGATTTGGCAACACATAAGAGCCTCACTAAAAATCTGGGGCCTGCAGCTGGGCCTGCTGTTCACACACGGTGATGGCAGCTTCCTGACAAGATACCCATTCAGTATGGTACCGAGAAAAACCTTGTGCTACTGTGGTCTTGACCAGGGTTAATTTGGTACTCATGCTTTCAGGACTGGGACAGCCACGTTAGTGGCTGCAGAGTGTTCTGGCCTGTGGCAGGCGCAGGCAATAGGGCACTCGAAATCAAGGGGTTACAGGACTTATGTCTGCACCAAGGAAAAGATGGCAGGGAATGGCAAAACGTACATTACCCAATGTGCTTGTTTGTTTCAGAAGCTACCCAGAGCATAGCAATATTTGGATGTGTGGGCACTTTATAGTGCATTGGGCCCACAAGAGGGCAGCCAGGACGGCAGCCAGATCTCAGCTTGGCTTTCGGGCTGAAGCTGTTCGCATCCAGAAGAGGCATGCAGTGGGATCAGCTCATGCCACTTCTGCCCTCACTGACAGGCAGGGACTGGGAGCAGATCCAGCCCATATGGACAAGGTTAGAAAGAAAGTAAATAAGGGGGTCCCCACAATATCCCTGGAGAAAGGGGGTTCAGTGATGCAACACAGGGACATCCATAACAATCAGCTGGATGTTTTCAGGGATGATGGGATACGTCTGTCAGATCGAGGTGCTGATCTGTGGTTATGGCATGTGGAGGCATGCATTGAGCAGGTAGTGTGATGCCAGGCAGCATGGTAGCTAGTCGCTGGTATCCCGTGGCCTGTTTCCAGTGTGGTTAAGAGAATAAAATGAACAGTCCCCAGAGAAGAGACCTTGGATTTTGGTGATGGGCCTTGGGCTCATGGGCTAGGGTGAGACCTTTGGCCTTTGCAGGTTGAGTTCAGACCTTGTGGGCCAACGTCCCCATCCTGCTTCACCCTTCGTACCTGTCAGGGGTGGAGGAGGATGGGAGAGTGCTAGGACTCAGAGAGAGCTGAGTCCTCAGGAGTAGGCTGAGGAGAGCCTATCCTGTATTATGGGTTATATGGTAAGGAGCCCTGCAAACCCTGCACTGGAACTAATGAAATACCTCATACAGGAGATTATGGGTGATGGGCAAGTGGTGCCCCTCCCCTGTGTTGACGTTTAATAAAAGTTGTGGCTTGCCACTTAATTCCATGCATGTGTCTATCTGCATTTTGCTGCTGCGTCCACATCGAAGTCATTGTACTTTGTAACTGGCTTTTACCACTATCTTACATGAAAGGGGGTTCACACAGCATTTTCAATGGGATTTTAACTCAACCCATAGCAAGGGTTAACTCAGCTCATAAGAGTATAATTTAAATGAATGTGTTCAAGATAAAAAACACTTTTTAACAAAAACAATGTGAGTCTCTAAGGTGACTGACATAGGTGTGAATTAAAGCCAGGTTTGCTTGGATTTGTCACATTATTCTGTCTCCACTAAGAGCCGAGTGCTTTGCTCAGTCTTACTTCTGAAATCAACGCTTATGTTACTTTCCATTGTCAGAACAAAATGAGTATAAAGATCTGTATTGAAGAGAATGACATTCTACAATATTTTGAGACTTGCTGTAAAACTCCTCAAAGCACAACCAAAGAGGTACAGATCAGTTTTCAAACACAGATGAAGTTGAATGATGCTAGTAAGAGTTTCAACTACGTAATCTGAACTACCTTTGAATTGCCTTCCCAGGGTGAAGGCGACAGAGACAGAAACAGAATATACGATGACCCTGATTCAATAAAAGGGCAATTCACTTCAATGGGACTTAAACACATGCTTGAAGTTAAGCATGTTCACGTGCTGCTCCTGAGTAGGAACGCTTTTCTGAACCAAGGCATATATAATAGAGTATATTTCAGTGAGACACTTGAATACAAGATCCAAGTACAATGTTTTGCTGCTATTTATCACAACTAATTTAAAGATGGATTTAGGGGTAAATGTGAAAAAATGCATTTGTGCACATTTTTATTTTCTCAGTAATTTTTCCCTTTGTACTTTTATAGCGCCTTCCAGCCAAAGGTCCCAAAAGGCTTTACACAAATACTGATGAATGTAGCCTGGCAATACATTTGTCAGTTAGGTACTACTCCCTAGTTTCAGGAAAATGAAGCACAGGTTATTTGGCCAAAGTTGTGTGGGAAATTTGTGCTGAAGACGACCATGTCTGTTGGAGCTGCTAAATCGCCCTCCGTTCTTTAGTTGTCTTGATTTCTGCATTTTAAGATTGTTGTATCTGGATGAAAGCTTTCTTACAACCCAGCTAATTTTTCATCTTGAGCCTGCGACCAATTCTGTGTTTGAAACATCCCAGTGATTGAGATGTCTCAAATTTAGCATTGTGATTTCACTGTAGGAATGAACTGCAGGAAAAAACAAGATGTGAAGGGGACACTGTCTCAATGCACACATTTCTGATGAACAGTCCCATCCCCCTTCTCCCAAAAGCAGCAGCAAGGAAAACCTAAATGAATGCATGGTATTCCTATAATACAATAAATGGAAAAATAACATGCTAAGAGTGCACAGCCTATTACAGAAAGTAAGGCAAGGTAAGAGTTAAATAGGTCAACGGCAAAGTTAATTTGTCTTGGATTAATGGTAGTGTAAATCCAGAGGTAAATTGAAGTGCAAGTGTTAACTTGTTGGTTTGAAAAATGAGTAACTTATATGCTGAGTGGGCAGAAGGAGGTTTGTTGTAAGAAAAGCAGCTGTACAATCAGGGGCGGCTCTAGACATTTAGCCGCCCCAAGCATGGTGTCATGCCACGGAGGGCGCTCTGCCGCTTGCTGGTCCTGCGGCTCCGGTGGACCCTCCTGTAGGAGTGCCTGCGGAGGGTCCATCGGAGCCGCGGGACCAGCAGACCCTCCACAGGCAAGCCGCTGAAGGCACCCTGCCTGCCACCCTCCTGGGGACCGGCAGAGCGCCCCCCGCAGCATGCCGACCCAGAAACACGCTTGGCATGCTGGGGCCTGGAGCTGCCCCTGTGTACAATAGAGTAGAGGTGCCACATAACTGGCACTCTATTGCAGGGCCTCTATACCCAGTCATTCTTTTGGGGTAGTGGGAAGGGTGTTCAGGCCCTGTGATTGCATCACTAAGGCTACCTTTAGCCTCTGGACTGCGTGGCCTAGTGACTGGAGTCAATAACGCTTTGGTGGGTGCCCCAGCCTGTGCTCCAGGCAGAACAATCATCAGTCTAGGGAGACCAGTTCTCTGGCAGGGCAAACAGCTGACAGTCTGCTGTCCAATCTCTGGGGGATGGCAGACCAGCACAGGCATCTCAGCCTCAGATGGGAAAACTGCCACCCTCAGGCAGGTCCATCCCTAACTGTTTTGATGCCCTACGCAGCGCGCCACCCGGGGGGGCTGTGTGGGGCCCCAGGCCTCCGTGGGGGTGGGGTGGGGGGCTGGCCACTTCCTGCTCTGCTCCTCGGCTCCCAGGCTTGGGGGAGGGGGAACTGCCCCCCAGCACTCATCAGCGGCACGGCTGGGAGCCAGGGGAGCTGAGCGGAGCAGGCTGGGGCCGGGTCACTCTACTTACCGGTGAGTGCAGGCCCCACTGCTTCTGGAGTCCTCAGGGGAGTGGGGGTGGGGAGGGGCAGGGCAGGGCAGGGGCGGGGGCCCTGGAGAAAAGCCAGAGCAGGGACTGGAGCAGCACGCAGCTATGCAGGGCACCAGGAAATGTGGTGCTCCAAATTTCCTGGTGCCCTACCCAGCTGCATATTTTGCATATGGGTAAGGATGGCTCTGTGCCCAGGGGTGGGGTGGCAGGGTGTAGGGGGATGCAGGCCTGCCCAACTCTACCATGTCCCTGCCCAGGGCCCTGTAGTGGTGAGTGGGTTCACCACTGAGGCGGCAGGGGGGGAGAGGTGTCAGATTGAAACACGCTGACTCCTGAGGAGACGATGGTTAGTCCCCCCCCCGGGATATTTCCTACCATGATTTCTGCTGTCATGGTCTTAGTGTTAGTGTCTCTGGGCTCAGCAGGCTGCGCTACTCCTGATGACTGCAACCTCGCTGGGGTGTCCATCGACCCTTGGGCTTCAGTCTGGGGCTCGACACCCCTGGCTTTTGCAGCCTGGGCTTCCCGCTGCTCTGGAGCCAGCGAGGTGTATCCTTCCTTCTCAGCAGTCAGCCACTGACTCAGATAGGTTGCTCCCTTTTATACTGCTGCAGTAGTTGGAGCATGCCCACCAGGGGTGAGGGGGCATGGCTTCCGCTATCAAGAATTCTGCCTTAACCCCTTCATCTCTAGTGTGGGGCCTGTATACCCCATCACTATTTATTATCCCCATTTTACAGGTATGGAAATTAAAGCACACAGAGAGGTCACCTTTAACGGATCAAGTTCTGTGCTGTTTTTCTTGCATTACCACTAGCTGACACTTTATATAGGATAACTTGGATAACTGATATTTTCATTCCCCAAATTGGATGCAAGTGACATCAGATCTGTGCTGCAAACCTTTAGGGGGAAGCCTATGCATTAGACCAATTCTGCCGTTATGCAAATGCTGTAAAATATGTGATTTTTAATAAGATAGTAAAAAAATGCACTGAGAATAATCATTACTACCTTTTCTCAGCTTGATCTGTTAGTCTAATGGCCTTTGTCTCACTGTAATCTTTTCCTTTTTGCTAACTGAGTAAAGGAGCTGCACCCACTTACCCCAGGCTAAATTCAGCCCTATGCTTCAGCATATTGTGTAATTTCACTGGTATGCAAACCTTGCTCCCCCTGTAATACCTTGAGCTTGCTTCCACCTATCTCCTTCTCAAACTCCAATTGTAAGGAATATGCTGAGTTTTTCCATTTCATTTTACATCACTTTTGCCAATACTTAGCCCTGCATCCGCCCATATTTTCACCATCTGATTGCCCAAGAGCAAGTCCCAGGTTTGGACTAAAGTGCAATTCCTTGGAGGGAATTTTCTTTTGAGATCAGTACTGTCTGATGAGAATGTTGACACCCTATCATGTGGATATTTGAGGGTGAAAAACATTAGCATAAGGGTTATGAGAAATTTCTTCATATACAAATGTAATCTGTTTGATCTTGCTGCATGACTGATTTTCATTAGCGATTCCCTGTTTTAAAACCAAAAGTTTGCTTGAGTAAAATAGTACTTGAGCTCCAAGAGTTATACCCTGTTTTTAACAATGAGCAAAGTGCATAGTTTTTATTCATATAATTTCCACAGATTTTAACACCGTCAGCACTTAACATTTTACACCATACTCAACTAGACACATGCCTGAAGTATGGCTTATGATTTCTCACAGCTAAAGTTTAATGCTTGGGTCATGCAACACGCTATCTGATGTGAATCTCCTAATATCTGAAGGTGCCTGTCTCTTAACACCTGATAACTTGTCTTACCACTGATATGTGGTGCATAACTTTGTATATGCATTTTATGAACTCTGACACATAACACCTTATCTGGATATCTCATGAGCTGATGTCTGATTCTTCAAAGCTAATTTCTGACCACACATGGGAACTAAAGTATTTCTTGTAATTTCTCTGCAGGGGCAAAGATAATCTGGCTACACATAGTATTTGTACCACTAAACTATTTTGGTTAGGGGGGTGATTTTTACCAAAATAGTTGTACAGGTACAATCCCTAGTCTGGATGCAGTCAAACTGGTACAAAAGTACCTTATACCAGGACAATTTATTCTTCCTTTCATACAGGAATAGATGTAGCAGTATAAAGTACCTTTATAGTGGTATAGTTGCATCAACACCAGGGAGGTTGTACCACTTTATATCAGCATGCCAGTGGTACCACTTGTACCTGTAGATAGGCACTAAGGATAGCTTTGATATCATCCACAAGGTTGCTGGATACCTAAGCCTGCTGTAATATGGCATTGTTCCTACCACAACCAGCAGCTTCCAACCCTTTGTTAAGTATCAGAGGGGTAGCCGTCTCAGTCTGGATCTGTAAAAGCAGCAAAGAGTCCTGTGGCATCTTATAGACTAACAGAAGTTTTGGAGCATGCGCTTTCGTGGGTGAATACCCACTTCATCGGAACCCTGTGTTGGAATCATGCCTGAGTGAGAGCACTCATCTCACCACAAGAGAGCAAGAAACACACTTGGTGAGACACCTGAGGAATAGCTCTGTGTGAGTGTGAAAGCTTGTCTCTCACCAACAGAAGTTGGTCCAAGAAAAGATATTTACCTCACCCATCTTGTCTCTCTAATATCCTGGGACCAGCACAGCTACAATAACTCTGAAAACATAGCATGACACAAGCAGTTCATGAAACTGCACAGATAATAAACAACACAGCTACTCTCTGAGTGCAACCCCCCCTTATAAATTAAAAACACTTTTTAATATATTTAACACCATTATAAATGCTGGAGGCAAAGTGGGATTTGGTATGGAGGTTGACAGCTCACAACCCCCTATTTAATAGCCTCGTGACCCCCTGAGGGGTTCCAACCCCCAGTTTGAGAACCCCTGTACTAAGAGTCCTGTGCAAATGGAAAGTTGAGAACTAGAAACTGCTCCTGTTGGAATCAATGTGGAGTAACTGCACTGATTTCAAAGAAGGTGTGTCAGCATAAAGTTGGTGGGAGGGCAGAAACACCCCCCCTCCAAGATTTAATGTAAAAAAAAACAAGTAGAAATATTCCTCTGTTAAAACAAAACTTTGAGGGCTTCTCTGTGCATCATAAAGAATCCCTGAGAGTGGAAATATGAATACTTCTTCTCTTGAGACTGGAGTAGGACCCGCTGTGATCTCAGCACTATTACCTGAACTGCAATTTCATTGATAAGCTAATGATGCAGATACTGATGCATTTCGTGTCACAAAATAAATTCCCAGGCCAGTGAAATCCATTCTCCTAGGCCTCTGCTCCTGCCATATATCAATTGACAGCCTCCCTCAAGCCCCAAATAAATAGTGGGGAACAAGGTTTGGAGAGACAGGCAGAAGGAGTAGGTTCTGTGACCCCAAAGGAGCGGAGAGGCAGCATGGTGCGCTGGTCAGGGGATTAGCCTAGGTCTCTGGAGACTGGGGTTCCATTCTTTGCTCTGCCACAGGGTTGCTGTGTAACCTTGGGCAAGACACTCTGTGCCTCAGTTCTCCATCTGTAAAATGGGGCTGATCATAATATCTACCTCATGAGGGGGCTGGGAGGCTAGATACAGTATAGATTGGGAAGTGCTCCCATACTATGGTGACAGGAGACATGCAACTACCTAAAAAGAGCTAGAAAGGATTCTGCAGCCCTATAAAGAACTGGGTCTAAATTGGCTTCCCATCCCCTTTCACTTTGGGTTTTTTGGTGCCCACAACCCACAGCAAAATCAATGCCAATGAATTAACAAAGAGCAGGAAAACCTGCCCTGCGCGTGACTGTGCTGCAGCTGAATAGGAAGCTGCAGCCAGGAAGCCTGTAATAAGGATCTGGGGCTCAGCTGCAGGCACCATAAAGGGAAGAGTTGGATGTAAATTGCAGGCAAGGTACACAGTGAGTAGGGCTGGATTGCAGTAGGGAGAATTGGGGCAGGGCTAGGAGTCTCCTGTGTGTGTCTCTCTTGCTCTGTATTGAGTGATGCTAAGAAGACCAGGAGCTGGCGCCTCAACCTCATTACATCCAATTACAATAATTGTTGCCTCTTTCCAGTGTTTTACATTTCCCCCTGGGGGAATCTCTCAGGCTGCCTCTTTTTCCAGCCTCAGTCAGGCTTCCCTCTATCCATCTCCCTGGCCCAGCTCCCAGCAGAGATTCCTCCAGGAGGACATAAGCAAAGCTGTTGATAGGAAGGAGGCATGCGTGCTGCTAGTTGGGTTTTTAGTTTGAAATGGAAAACGTACATTGATGAGCATGTCAGGCAAATTATTCATCTTCTGGAATCTTTAAAGAGTCTCCGCAACCCCCTATTGGGATAATTCATGACTTCAGTATAAGTGGAACGGAAATGAGGAGAGGTGATTGATGTCATCTAGATGCAAATAGAGAGCCATGAAGGGCCTGATCCTGTGAGGTACAGAGAGGACAGGTAGTGCCCTGGAAAAAGGGTCCTCAGCACCTTGCAGGATCAGACACGTTTTCATTGGCTCCTTTGCACTGCTTGGGTCGTAGAGTTGGCTTGGAGCCAGAACTGCAGCTCTACACTGCCACTCCTTGCAGTTCCTTAGCATAAGACAGGGGTCGGCAACCTCTAGTATGTGGCTTGCCAGGGAAAGCCCCTGGTGGGCCGGGTCAGTTTGTTTACCTGCCGTGTCTGCAGGTTCGGCTGATCGCGGCTCCCACTGGCTGCTGTTCACTTCTCCAGGCCAATGGGGGCTGCGGGAAGCAGAGTGGGCCGAGGGATGTGCTTGCCGCCCTTCCTGAAGCCCCCATTGGCATGGCGTGGTGAACCGCGGGCAGTGGGAGCCGCGATCGGCCAAACCTGCCACAGGTTGCCGACCCCTGGCATAAGAGATGAGGCTGGAAGAAAGGAAATGTGGCTGGAATGGCTACTTGGCTTAACTAACCCTTGGTGAGACCCAGAAGTGTGAAACCACAAAGGTGGCAGAGAGTCACCTATTGCCAGCTCCTGCGCATTGGTAGGCTGTATTGAGAACGGAGGCCCTGACTATTCTGCCTATAACAGCAATGTGTCTCTGATGAGGGTAACTCATAAGGATTGACAGACACTGATCTGAAAAGCTTACAATGTAAGGACAATATCTTTGCTCATGTGATTAGCCTCACTGACACCATATGAATAGGGTTTTGCAGGGTCAGGCCTTAGACCATATGCAGGGGAAAATAAAAGGAAGACATGACATCAAGTCGTGTAATTTGGATTGTTTATTTTGTGCAGCCTTCTCGTTGGTTCCATGGTTTGAAGGTGTTTTGATTCTTTAATTAACTATAATTTTAGTGTATTGTTATAATCAGTTATGGTTATTTTATTTATAAGTGGACGAAGTGAGATTTTTAGCCTAGGCCTGAAGTAGAGTGATATAGTTTTGTGCACGTTCCAAGCATTGTGATGGCATAGAATTACCATTAGGGGGAGACAAAGGATTTGGTGAGGTGGGAGAAGTTAAGAGCAGATGGCATTTTGGGGAGGAAGGTGTGCTAGGAAATAAGGGCTGAGATATAGGAATGGGCAACTTTGCGCAGAGCCTTGACTGAAAGGAGTTAGCAGGGATGGAAAGGGTGGTGGTAGCAGGATCAGAACAGCAAACAAGGGAAGTGACTTTAGTTGCAGTGTTGTATGGACTGACTGGAGGTGGCAGAAAGTAGAAAGTTGCAATAGTTAAGGTGAGACATGATAAGGGCATGGACTGGAAAAGGGAGGACTTTGGAGAATAAGTGATGTGATTATCTCTGCTTTGGCAGGTGGGCCAGGCTGTCTTTTCCTGTTATGACAGAAGTTGCAGGTAGTGGCCTCCTGGGTCTGTGTAATATGTTACAAGAGTGAAAAATTGCCCAAAGCAGTTATCAGAGGTAGTAAGCCAATAAATGCTGCACCGGTGATTCTTTAAGCCTTTCTCAAGTGTTTTTCTTTACTTTCAGCATTCAGCACAGATGAGACTTCCAGCACAAGAAATCATTTCAGGACAGAGAAAGGAAAGGGTACTGTTTGTTTACTGTTTGCTTTCTTATGCTAATTTTAATCAGCCAAATAAAATAGTAATCATTCTCTGTTGATGAAATGAATGCCTTATGTTGCAATACAGGCAAATACAGCTGTGGTACAGGCAGACAAATAAGGAAATAGTGTGTTTCCATAAGTAGGAATGCAACTTACTCTGAGGCAGTGCTGCAATAATAATGAAAAGACAGATGATGAATGTTAGCAGGTTTATAGTAAACGGCAACTATCAATTTATTTTGTTACTTTGAGATGAAAAATAAAGCATATTCAAACAAATACACAATACTGTGTAGACACAATCGCTATTTTATAAAGTTACACTGAAAGGTTAAGTCCAATTATTTGGGCTAACAGTGGAAAATTGCCAATATCGAGTTTAAAAAATGACCAGAAGGGTATTGTAATGTCAAAAGCTGCTGGATGAGGGAGTAATTTCCAGCTGGGAAGCACTTTTCAGGAGATGCTAGTTTAAACCCAAAACATACAAAGGGCACATGCAGACTGAAATGTCATTGTAGCTTTATTTAGTCAGGTTTCAAGGCTGCGTATAGGTTCTGGTGGCAAATACTTGCTAGGGAGCAGCAGAGATAGGTAGTAGCACTGCTGCTATTTTATAATGAAAGGCAGAAGGGAGGATATTGAAGAACCTGAACTTTCTTGAGGTCTTTCCATTCCAAATGTAGAAAAGGAAGGAAGGGCAGTTTCTCCTGGAATAAGGGATGTAATCTGGAAACACTGTCAAGTAAAAAAAGAAAATACAATGCCTGTCCTTTGTCTTTATTCATTTGCTTTATTTTTCTCTTTGGTCAGGTGGTTCCAGCTTTCCTTAGCACCTCCATCACTTTTCAATGCCCATCAGGTCTCACAGGAAGCAGGGCTACCAAAAAGGATTGGAATAATACAAGTACAAATTGTGGGATGGAATTTCATAAGAGGGCAGCGCTCTCTGGGATGTAAACGCCAGATGGCACTAGATTTAAAAGCAATGAGATTGTTAAAATTAAAAGGCCAATGGCAGGCTGTTTGCACAACACAAGAGTTTGGGATATGGTCACTTGGGAGTGCCCCCCCGCCACGATGAAATTGAGATCCCATCTTAGACTGAGTTGTCCAGATGCTCCTGATGGAAGACACTGGGCCTTCTTCTGAATCTGAGGACAAAGGTAAGGGACAGCAGGGCCTGAGCTGGGCTACCATGTGTACGAGGAGGATCTTTGGGTTTGTCAAGGTGCTTCAAAATTTTAAGATATTCAAAAGTTCTAGGGGCTTATTTTGAACTGATCATTGCTTTATATGATGGCTGTTTTTAAACACCCCCGACTGAAACTTGGAGCTGAAGCTAACAGCCTACAAAACAGTATAAAAAACCCAAAAGCAGTTCATAAGATTTGTGACACTTTTCTAAACAGGCCTGTTCCTTTGATTGGTATCCCTGTATTTACAATTGCTGTGTGAATGTCTCTGCATATCGTCTTGAGTTGGTCCAGATGGAATGTATTCCTTTGACAGGCAGAGACGCTTATCAGGTCAGATTTCTATTATATTTTACCTTGAGGTGCACTGGAGGTTTATTTTGAAACCATGTTATTCCTTTATTCAGTATTCATTTCAAAGGGCTTCATTGTATTTGTAGTTGTGTGTGTTGGTGGGAGAGCCTTTTGATATGTGGGCTACATAGTCATTACAAGTTAAGGCTCCGGGCTGCTCTCTCATGATTGTTACAGACACCTCCTCATGCTGCCTCAGGCCTCGGGTGCTTTGCTTGCTGGTTCCTTGTAGTTATTATCCCACATTCCTTCTTGTTGCAGAACATATAATTATTGTTGCTTTGCACTGGGCCTGTCTCCTGTCCCTTTTATGGGCCAAGTCTGTCCCGGTTTGCTTTTGCCTCTAAACCAGAAGCAAACTAGTGTTGCAAAAGTGGAATTATTTTGTTTGTGTATGGTCTGTCATGGGACCCCACACAAACCCTGCTCAGTTTCCTATGCAGAATGCTTGTGCTTGTAATCACAGTGGAGGAGGAAACGTGGTAGTCATGAGTAAATCAAACGCCGTGCCTCCTGACACATCCCTCCATGGCTCAAACCAGAGTGGATCCCCCTGGAGAATGAACTCCACAGGTTTCAAGGGAGCCAAGATTGGTGAGTAATACTTGCACCCTGCAAGTCCCTCCCAGCTGTGGCACTTCAAACATCTGTATGGCTTGAAAACAGAGGTTGACATATTTTATAGTAAATGTTAGATCACAACTCAAACATGACAGCTGTTGAGGAAATTTTGCCTCTTAAAATTGATTTCAAACACATTGCCCTCTAGACAAGATATTAGAGTCTATGCATGTTCAGTTTGACAGAACATTTGTAATATTCAGAAATAGTCTCTCTTATTACTTTAACACAACAATGCAACTTAATGAACACAAACCAACTCCAGAGCGTACGTGCCACACACGACAGCGAAGCCTGCTAAATACACTTGTCATCAGCTCTGAGAACATAGAGGAAATGCTGAGCTAGAAGATTATAAATTGCTTTGGCAAATTGAGATTTTCCTATGTGTGCAAATAAAAGGCACCAGTAGCACATTGCTTCAGTTGTAATTCCATTAGTGGATGATGTGGCATCATGAACCTTGGTGTGTTGTAATTTCTAAACAGAAACAAACATTAGAAAATTACTTTGTTGTACATCTTAAATATGTGCTGCAAACTAAAGGTTGTGGTACAACTCATTACACATATGTAAATCATAAGAGAGTTTCAATAAAACCATTATAATACTTGATAGCATCAACACTAATTAGTTCTAGGTTCAGTTTGTCCCCTCCTGCTAAAGTAAATTTGAGTGAGCTCAATCTATTTCATATTTCCTCCTCTCTCTTTCAGGGGAGGACTGACTCTGTGGCACATGGTATTATATCCTGAATTTAAAACATATTTAAGGACTTACAGATCATTTCAAATTTAGAGGTCAGAAGTAATTTTTGCCATTAGCTTATTATTCACGTATCATCCAGTATATTTGTATGAGCTGTAAAACCAAATATTTAGAGCAGTTTGCCAATAAATGGGGAACAAAACAGTCAGTGTGCAAATACTGTAGAAATCAAGGGTTATACAATGTAAGGACAATAGAAAATAAAGTTAGTAAAGATATTTCAACAGTGAGGCAGCCTTCAGAACAATGTGTGAAGGAAAACTATCCAACTCAATGTATGCTATAGTATTTCTTTACAGAAAAGCTGTGACCTCATGGTTGAAGGTAACTTCTTATTTTAACTTCCTTTTCTAGCACCTGTGTAAAAATTTAGCTGGAAAAATTAAAAGGAAAACTGAGTTACTTGCAGCTATATTTGCTGACTGCACTAGCCAGGGCCTGCTGCTGCTCTTATTGAAATCACATGAAACATGGCAACTGTCATACCAGATCAGGGAGACAAGGTGGATGAGGTAATATTTTATTGGGCCAACTTTTGTTGGTGAGAGAGACAAGCTTTTGAGCTTTCAAAGAACTCTTCTTCAGGACCTGAGCTCTCTGTAAGCTCAGAAGCTTGTCTCTCTCACCAACAGAAGCTGGTCCAAAAAAGGTGTTAATTCACCTTAGCGTGACCAGATCTCCCGATTTTATAGGGACAAGCCTGATTTTGGGTCCTTTTCTTATATAGGCTCCTATTACCCCCAACTCCCATCCTGTCTGGTCACCCTACTTCACCTCCTTGTCTTTCTACTATCCTGGGACCAACATGGCTACAGCAACACTGCATATCAGATCAGAATAGTAGTCCACCTAGACCAGCATCCTATTGGACAGTGGCCAGCACTAGACACTTCAGAGAAAAGTGCAAGAAATCTCAGTGGACAGTTATGAAATAACCAGTCTCTGGGGAAAGTTTCTTCCTAATACCTGTCAGTAGCAAAATTCTGACTTAAATGGAAATAAGATTTGTTTCTTAGCTGTGAAGGACATGAAGCACAAACATAGGTTTCTCACTAGCCTTTTAAAAAACTTGATGCAATGACATTTCTGGTATCCACATTGTCATAGAATTTATGCATTCTGGAGGAAGTGCCAGAGGAGGAAAGGAATTTGTTAAAAGGCGAGTTAAAATTGTTTCAGTGCTGAATTCTCCTCTGAAGCCTGGTTAGCATGGGCACTCAACACAGAAACTGGAGTTTAAACCATTTGGTTTTAATTTTGTATTTTGCCATTAAGCAAACAGATTTGTTAATTATTCATTGAATATGGCTTTCTGTTTATAAAGCAAAGAAGGTAGTCCATGATAGTGTCTGAATAGCAAGTGTGACTGGCACAACCTTTTACAAACACTGCTGGCCAGACCTGGCAGTTTTGGTTTGAAACTGGAGTTTTCCTTCTCCTTCTGCCACTGTAGAGGAGCTCCACCTGCCTTCAGAAGCATAGGGAAGTGAAGTGACCTGCCCATCTAAAGCAGCAGGTCAGTGGCAAAGCCAGCTATGGAAAGGTTTCTTGAGTCCCAGCTCTGTACCCGCTCCACTGTACCACCCTGCCAGCCCTCACTACCCTTATCCTCTTTACATTAAACATGCTATGCAGCCCTCTCCTTATCTGTCCTTGAGTTTGCCTGAAAACTCCCCTCCCTTCATCTTTAGACCATCTTGTTGGAAACACTGGAATTTAAAAGGAACAAATGTTTGAGTTCTAGAACGAACATCCTAGAGAGATGCAACTAATGCTAGTGGATCACAAATATACTGTAATACTTGCAATCATCTGAATTACCTATGGTACAGTTCTGCGAGGTCCCTCTTTTTGGAACTAGTGGAATGAAATGTAAGGCAATGTGTATTAATTCACTTTTTCAATTTTCACAATTTTTCTTACCAAGGTTCTCTTTTCTGTGCTCCTGCATAATCAATCCCCCTCTGTCTTAGCTCCTGCACACCCCTTAATCACGCATGCAGATAAGCTGAGTGATTTCTCCCGAGTTTACGGTGTTCTGTTCAAAAGATCCATAGTACCACGTTGGCATATGGCACCTAAACATTAAATGTGGCGCTTGTATCACTGTGACGGAAGTATTATAAGTGCATAAAATATTTACAGTATTAAATGTGTAAATCAATATATACAGTTAGTCTCCCAGATGTATCTACTGTATAGAATTTTTTGATTCTATAACATTTCAAACTTTTCCAGGGGTGCGTGGGAATCCCGAATAGCAAAGCTGCTTTGTCTGAACTCAGCAAAGCCGCACCCACCAATGTACTAATAAATGAATTAGCAGCTCACTAAGGAGATCACTTCGGGGCTGATATTGATCAGGCCGAGCCTGTGTGTTTGCCTGGGATTGTTTGGAGGATAATTGAGCGTCAGTCTCTGTCTGTGTTGTCTCACTGGCGCCTGGTGCTTTTGGATTTGCTAATTTTCGCTAAGTGTCTTTTGCCGACTACTCCCACTACATCTAGCCCAACAACCAGCCCGGCTCCTTGTAGCCAACCGTCTGTCTGCCGGGGCTGTATTGATCAAGAAAAAATAAATACATAACAGATGAAAACGATACGCTCCTGTCCAACCCCGGAGGGCTGCTTTGCTGCATCTGTTACGCTCAGCCCTGGCTCTGCCGATCGCTTCTGGCTCTCCGCAGCCGTCCCGTATTGGCGTTTCCAGTAATGATCTTTCCCCCGTGAACGGCTCTGTCCTCAGGGCACAGTCCTCCTCGGGCGAGGCAGGGCTTGGTTTGGGCAAGTGTCCGCAGGCCGTTTGGTTCTTACGAGCTGGCTGATCGGGGCCCCGAGCACCTAGGCGGGGCGGGCGTGACTTTAACGTGTCGGATGGGAAACACTTCGCGGGGCGCCCCAAGCCTCGCCGCGGGGCTGGTGTGAATGCGGGGAGGGGGGGAGCTCCGTGCTCCGCGGAGACGGGTCTGTCCTGCCGGGACACCCGGACGCTCCGCTCCGCCCCTCGCTGCCCTGGGCATGAATTGCGGCTCCCCCCGGGCCCATTTGCTAGCGGGAGGGGGAGGGGGAGGGGGCGGGGCGGGCAGGGGCGGCCGCAAGTTCCCAGCTCCCAGCCAGTCCCGGCGCAGCCCGGCCCGGCTCTGTGGTGGCAGAGGAGCGGAACTATGAGAGCGGCGCTGGGGCACGTGGAGGAGCGAGGGGCGGGCGTCGGGGCAGGCTAGCTCGGCGCCGCGCTATTTAGCAGCGTTGGGCTCGCTTCGTGCTTGCCTGTCAGAGCCGGAGCTGGTGGCTGCCGGAGCGGCGAGCTCGGCCCGGTGGTTGTCTGGCTCGCAGGGGCGGGACGTCCTGGCCGGGAAGAGTGCGGCGCTTCCCCACTTTCATGGCGGTAGCCTGTGGCTGGAGAGCGGCCCCGGTCAGCGTGTGATTCAGCTGGGCGCTCCGCGGGGGAGCTGATGCGGCGCGCGCCTCCCGAGGCTGGCGGGAGCGGGGCGCGGGCAGCCGCGGCGCTGGAGTCTGTGCGCTGCCCGCTCCGGGCACTCGAGTGCGGCGCCGCGAGCCCTGGAGGGACGCTCGAGCGGCCGGCCGGGGCGGGTCCAGGCGGGGCGGTTAAATGGATCGTCATTCCAGCTACAGCTTCATCTGGCTACAACTGGAGCTGTGCGCCATGGCCATCCTGCTGACCAGAGGTGAGGGGCCGGGGGCTGCCCTGGGGTTAGCGAGCGGAAGACAAGGGGGTGCAGGGAGCGGTTGGAGCCGTGCGCGGCGTCATTGGGGTGCGAGGGGGCTGTTGGGGCGGCAATAGCCTGGGGTGTAGGGAGGGGTGAAAATAGAAGGGGCTGCTGGGCGTGGCTGAAGTACGGGCGTGTCGTGGGCTAGGGGGTAGCTCTGAACCCCCCCAGTGCCAGGCGGTGCAGCCTCCCCCCGCACTGCCTCCTTGGAGGCTTCCTCTGCCAGGCTGCGCTGGGAGCTCCATGCAGAGGGCTCCGAGCTGGCTTTGAAGCCCATTGCCAAGCCTTTGTTAGCGTGTAATTTTCCTTCGCTTCTGAGTCTCGCAGGCTAGGACAAGCTCCTCTTCTTGGAAGTAGCAGTGCTTGGGTTTTTTTTTTCTTCCCCTCTCCCTGTCTCCCCCCACCTCGCTGCTAGAGCCTTGCCCCGGTTCATTGATGTAAGTCAGACCTTAAGGGCAAGCGGTTGTCAAAATGTTTTTGTTAGTCTGCCTGTAATGAACTTCTGAACGCTCCCAGCCGTGGAGTCGGGCCATCTTAGAGACACACTGCCCCTTTTGGAGCCCTGGCGTGGTTTTACTGTAGGGCGGATAGCCTCGCCTCCCTCAAGTGTTTATAATAATAATACAAAAAAACCCCAAGGAAAGTACATCAGAGGGAACTAATTCCGACCCCACACCCTCTTCTTTAATCCTTTTAAAACTAGTAGTGGATTAGAGGTGTGTTTAACTTCCTGTTGCAAATGTACATTCCTGTAAATAGGTATGAAGTTTAAACACACTTTAGAGTAAATTAACACTGTCTCCATACAGTTCAGTGACTGCTTGGTTGGTCTCTTTTTAAGGGGGAAAGGTCATCTTTTGGGCTCCCTATAATTGCCAAGATTCACGGAGGAGGTTAAAGGATAAGCTAGCACAGTGATGATGTGCTACCATATTGATTTATTTTGGAAGTAAGGGTGTAATTAACCCTAAATAACAGCCCTTGCAGCATGCAGAGAGAAGCCTTCTGGTCCCATCAAAGGCAGGCAGAACAGGGAGTGACTGAGTGATGTGAAGTCACAGATACTGAAACTATGTGCCTGATAATGATATAATTAGGGGATCATAGACTTCTGGCTGCTGCTGACTTCAAAAGCTTGAAGAGAAGCCTGCAGTCTCTCCTGTAGCCATCTTGACTAAAAGCAGACATTTTTCTTTAATAGCTATATGCAGTAACAAGAAAGAGGAGGGAACAGAAGGGCATTGTTCAGTTTCAAAATACCAAATACCCTTTCTGGCCTTTTGCATAGCACAGGAAGAAACTTTATGAATTGACAGAAATACAGTTTTAATACAGTAATAAAGTCTATTCTGTTCTACCAAAAATGTGGCTTTAATTAAAATAGAGTTGTAATAACCCGATGACTAGCCTGTCAGATTTTGTTTATAAGACTGTCTTAGGTCAGTAAAATGTAGAATTTTAAACACGGTCATATAAACAGTTAAAATAGAAGTATGCTTATTTCGTTCTCCTCCCCATGCTGAGCTTAGAGTAGTGAAAAGACAGTCAACTTGGTTCATTTTGTATCTTTTTATTAACTTGCTTGAACTGGATAGTAGTGGTCGTAGACCCTTTTTGCAGGGGAAAAAAGTAGCAAGCTTAATGGCTGTACATAAGAAAGCAGAGAGAAGCTGTTCACCAATTTATTGGAAGGGTAACTTTTATGAAACCAAGGAAAGTTGGGCTTCTTGGCCTAAAGGCTCAAGGGAGCTAATGCAGACTGAGGGGAGAGATGCTCTCTCATTTGGCTTCTATTAAGCGGAGTTATTAAAGAGCAGCAGGGATTTCAGGGCCCAGAGCCTCTGCAGCAGCATTACCAGCTGAGCTGAGCCTGGATGGGCTGAAGCCTGGAAGTTAATTTGAGTCCTTTCCTGGTCATTTTTTTTTTTTAAGCTTAAGCAGTGGAGAGGGGATAGTTAAAAGGCAATTATGCACAGGTTTATTTTCAGGGTAAATGTTTCTAATGCAAGAAGTCTGATAATTCAGCTCACTTACTGCCTCTGTGGTAGGAAGTACACCAACTACTGAATTGAAAGTCTAAGTAAATCCCCATTTGTAACGATGGCTCCAGAATCTGCCTTCCTCTAATTCTCTCAACTGATGGCATATTGAAATAGGTTTGAGTTATGACTTGCCTTAGAAAGAATACACTTTCCCTACTGTTCAAGATGTGTATAATCATAATGGTGGTTTGGACAGCACAAAATGAAGTTTTATTAAGAACTTTTATCGCTTCCCTTCAGAAATTTTTGAGGTTTCCTGAGATTGTTTTTCTACAACTGGTAGAAGATTTTCAGTCTAAACGTTTCCCCTTTTTTGACCACATGTTGGATTGCCTGCAAAAACTAGGGGTTATGGGGGAGGAGGTTTCAGCTTTGCAGTAATGCACCCCTTCTTATGATTTTCCATTTGGGTTGAAAGAAATTGACTTTGGCAAACAAACCACCAATTGTAAACTGCACAGTTCCTGTTTTAGAAAACTGACTTTAAAAAGCCCTGTTGCATGAAAAGCTGTTAATAGACAAAGTTCCTTTTCGAAGAGATCACAAATAGCTGCCCAGTTTCACATAGTAAAACTTCCTGACTTGGAATTTCTAGATTCTAATGGTTCTAGCTGATAACTTTATAAGGTGTTAGCTAAAGCTCTTAAACCTTGACATAGCCCTGAGAGATAGCAAACAGTTCTGCTGTTCCAATTAAATTTAAATATGTGACAAAATAAAAAAACATTTAGAATGATCAACCATCAACAGTAATGATTTAAATTCTAAAACACTGCAGCAATGCTGTTTCAAACTGTAGCTTTTTGGGAGGGTGGGGGTTGTGCCTCTGCAATAAGGATGGGTTTGATCATATTAGAATACTGACTTTTAGGAAGTAGTAAAAATACCTAGCTGGTATGTAAGATGTGGTTATGTATGTCTTCTCTAGCAGTATGACTCCTCCTACCCCCCAAAACCCTAGTCTTAATGAGAAGTTTGAAGTGCGACATTTCAGTTAGTCCTGCTTTAATCAAGTATATTGTAGTAGTAGTAAATATTGGTATTGTGCCAGTGCCCAAAGACCCCCATTGGGATTAGGGCCCCAGGGTGGTAGGCACTATTCAAAGACTAAAAACGGACAAGCTCTGCTCTGCAGGGTAATTTACAATCTAGTGACCAGAACTTTGTACTATTGAGTTTGTTCATTTTGTAATTGCCCACTATTAATTTGTGAGGTAGCAAGTGAGTTTCTGTACTAACTAGGAATAAATACCTTTTTTTTAGGTGAAATTAGATGCTACTGTGATGCTGCACACTGTGTTGCAACTGGCTATATGTGCAAATCTGAGCTTAATACCTGCTTCTCCAGACTGCTTGACCCTCTGAACATGAATTCCCCACTTACTCATGGCTGCTTGGACTCTATTGCAAACACAGCTGACATCTGCCAAGCTAAACGGGCACAAAACCACTCTGGCACCACCATGCCCACATTGGAATGCTGTCATGAAGATATGTGCAATTATAGAGGACTGCATGATGTTCTCTCTCCTCCCAAGGGTGAGACCTCAGGTAGAGAAAGCAGTTTCAACTAAATGTCTTCTCTGATCTATAGGCTTGTGACAGCCAAGACCTTGTATGTCTGCTATTGATTTTGTTAATGTAATTAGAGATACCAGAGGGAGAGAAGAACCATGTGGCGGGATGCAGAGATGTATCTCTAAAAGCTAGTCAGCTTTTATGTCTGCATTAGCACTAGATCTCCGCCTGTCCTGCCTGCTTCTCAACATTTCTAAGAGGCAATTATACAGTGGTACTCCTTCACATTAGATCAACTGCCCATGTAACAAAAATATATTCTCTTAACTTGTTTTAGAAATGGTTCAGATCAATCTGTAGAGATACTATTTGTAGATACGCTCCAGTGTGAAGTTAAATTATTAGCAGCAGCTGTTACTGTGTGGTTTAAGGAATTGTTAAATTTGAAACAATTGTTTAGCTGAGACTGAAATAATCTTGGCATCTCTGTTTAACTTTTTGCAGGACAGGGGAGCAGATACCAGCATAACAACAGCAGAAATCTCATCACTAAGGTTCAGGAGTTGACCTCTTCAAAAGAATTGTGGTTCAGAGCCGCTGTAATTGCTGTTCCCATAGCTGGTGGGTTGATCTTAGTGCTTCTTATCATGCTAGCTTTGCGGATGCTCAGGAGTGAAAACAAAAGACTGCAAGATCAACGACAGCAAATGCTCTCCCGTTTGCACTACAGTTTTCATGGACATCATTCGAAGAAAGGACAGGTGGCAAAGTTAGACTTGGAATGCATGGTGCCAGTAACTGGACATGAGAACTGCTGCATGAGCTGTGATAAAATGAGACAGACAGAACTCAGCAATGATAAAATTCTTTCATTAGTCCACTGGGGAATGTACAGCGGGCATGGAAAGCTGGAATTTGTATGACCAACTTTTTCTAAATCTGAGCTAAACTTAATAGGAAAACTCTCAAAGGCCTTTGGGTTCTGCTGGACAGGAGCACTTTATCTTAAGCAAACTTTCATTAATCATCTTTTGAGAAACAAAGAACCTTTGCAAACAGAATCTTGGATATTTCCTCTGAAGGATTCCAAAAGATGTCTTATTTGCACAGAGTAAAATACACTTAATCTATTGTTTGCTTTAAAGTTATGAAAGCAAAAATTAGAAGTTGTACACACTGTCACCAGGGTTATCTGAGCTGTGGGGAGCTGAGAATTGAGCTAAATAATAAACTGTATGAAAGCTCCTATGTTTCCTGACTTATTGTAAAGAATCTTAAATATATATATTTTGTCTGAAACTTCCTTGTGTTTTTTTGTAGAAGACAATTGGTTTTTCTTTTAGAAAGCTATTGTGAGGTGACATTTAGTGCAATTCTATTCTGAATGCTAATCTTAATGTGTCCTGTAAAGTCCATCCTCCTGCAGAGTGGCAGAAGTGACTTTTTCTTTATCCTGAAAGAGGATATCCGCGCTCTCTCCCCCTCTCTGTGAATATCTCAAATAGTGGTGAGGCCATATTTTCCCTTGGCAATAGAATAAACTGACTAACTGTTCAAAGAGTAGGTTTTCCTCCCACCCCAACTTAGTTTTCCTTGTTGCAGCTAAGGCTCATTACTTTGTTCTGTTCTTGACTAACTGTCCCTCTTCCTCTTTATTTATTGGATTTAATTTACATAAATATATTGTATTCATCTACCTATACAGGTGGGAAGTAAATCTTGTGTCTTGGCTCAGTATGGCCAGTTCTCTCAACCTTTCCTTACAGTTCTTAACTTTGTGTTCTGTGTGTGTTTGTGTTTTTTTTGTTTTTTTTTTTTTAAAAAAACAACCTAACTTTCTCCTTAGAACCAACTCCATTTAATTTAGTGTTCCCCTATGTCATATGTGACTTCAGTTCATCAACAAGCAGAGTGGAGTAGAAAAGCCACACTGATCTTTCTAAATGCGATACTCCTATTAAAACATCCAAACATAACATCTGCCTCATCTTTTTTGTGTTAAACTAGAGAATCAAAAGTGTGTTCATGATAAGCCCTAGCTCCTTCACTGGTATTTCTGCCTGGAGAGATTTCTTCCCATTCTATATTTATGCACTTGGTTTTTGTTCCTCCTCCAGAAACACTAGTTGGCCTTATTTAATATCACTTAATAGATTCAGGGGTTAGTTGTTAAAGACCCTGGAGCAACTGAGAGGCCCTAGAATATTTATTCTATTGTTTGCTGTAATTAAAGTGGACTTTCTGGAAAAGCAGGTACTGTGAACTTGGGTAAAACAAAACCCAGAATAGTGATCTCATAAGTGGGATCTCTGTAAGTAATGACAAATATGAACTGAACTACCTGAAAAAGCTGGCTAAAGCATACTGCTCACCCAGCACTTTACATGATCAAATCGTTATTAAAGATTGACTAATCCTCATAACCCTTTTGAAGTAGGTAAGTATTATCCCCTTTATACAGATTGGGAAACTGAAGAGGAGACATGGAATGCCCAAGGTCAAAACAGTGAGTCAGTGGCGTAGCTGAATGTAGAGTCAGAATGCCCAGGGTCCTTCACTGTGAATAGTCCTCCAGCCCATGCTACCTTTACAGTGGACTTAGTCCTTAGGAGATATGTTTAAGGGGCTGTTTAAAGGTAATATAGATGTTGTGGGACCCTCCCACCTGCTACAGTCCTAAAAGTCTTCCTCCAGCCTGAGCCCAAGTCAGCTGTCATGGGCCAGCTATAGGTTTTTAGTTGCTGTGTAGTCATACCCAGTCTGTGTTTGCCCTTAGTTACACTGTTTTTTGTCACTGGAGTCCATATGACTAGGTATAGCTGAGGTAAGGATCTGACTTTGTCTTCCCTTCCACCTAATCTTCAAAAATGTTCTCAGGTCTTCTATTGCTTTAAGTTTGTATTAAATGCTTGTCTAGGGTTGATCACTGTTCAAGCAAATGTATTCCATAGCTAGGGATGATGGGTGTATTTTTATATATAGGGGAACCACTATTGAACTGAAATTTAGTCAGCATAAATCTAGTCCAAAGACAAATGTGAGATTAAACCAGGTTCAGGGACTGGTATTTAAACCTTGCCAGGGTTCCCTTTCTCAGCACCTTGCATAGTCATTTCAAGCATCTTGTGATCTGAACCATTTGTTGCTGCTGCTTTGAATACTTAAAGGACTGACTTATACCTGTCATTTGTAAGCAAATGAGGCTGGGATGCTCTACAGTTTTTCCCCCTTGTAATGGAGATGCTGCTTTCACAGCTGTGAGGGGAACAGGAGTGCTTATCTTGCCCTGCAGTCACTTTGACCAGTTTGCAGCCCCAGGCTCACTGTGGGTAGGCCTACAAGCTAGGAGTGTGCTTTCTGGCTCAGGCAGAAGGACACAGGCTTGATCTGCTTGCACTGAAAATAGCAGTGCAGGAGGGGATAGCAGGTGTGGGAGTTTGGACTAGAGGTCTGACTATGTAGTTAGGTTGGGCTTCACACCTGACTACAACTGCCTGAGCTGCTGCCAGTGATGCTGCTATCTGAGCATGCTCCCAGCTGCACTGGAGATGGCTTATCACTTCTGCCCACTACAATGCACAAGCAGCTCTGTGTTTCAGTTCTTTGGTTAGCAGCTGATAGACAGGGATGTGCTCCTGCATTTCTAAACTGTTCTAAGATTCTGTCCTGTTCATGTAATTTAACTTGGGTTTGGTCACTGGCACAGTTCACAAGTGTCAAGACTACATCATCTCCTCTCCCCCTACCATCTTCCTTACTCAATCTATTCACAGTGAAACATAAGTCTCTTTACTCTTTTGGCCACATATATTAGCTCTGGTTAGGTAAACCCTAACTGTGAAGTCAAATTAACTCTGCTCTCCTCTGACACTAATTAGCAGTGCTACACTAGTGATTGGCCTGGTCCAATATTTCCAAGAGGTGTTTTTGCTGAAAACTTAAGGGAATCAAAGATCTGAAGAAACCAGGAACAAGCAGTGCCTATTTCCATGTGTTAGCTGATATATAGGACTCGATTCCTCCTTTTTCTTTGTCTCCTGTACTCAGTCTGTGTAAACTGCCTGGGCTGAACAGCTGCAAGACCACCCCCATGTGAGATCTGGCATAACGGATTCCAGAACATTGAGTGAGACTCTAAATGTCACAGGTGAAACGCACAGCAAAATCCTAAAGTCTTTTCTCTCCTGTTGGGGAAGCTGTGCCACAAATAACAATGCTAGGCCTCCTGGGGAAGATGGACAACTCAGGTGGCTGCCAGAATTGTGCCCACATCATGCTTCCAATCCTGGCTGGCTAGTCTAGTGGTTCTCAACCAGAGGTGTATGTACCCCTGGGGGTACATCAACTCATCTAGATATTTGCCTAGTTTTACAATAGGCTGCATAAAAAGCACTTGCAAAGTCAGTGCAATCTAAAATTTCATACAATTACTTGTTTATACTGCTCTCTGCTATACATTGAAATAAGTATATTCCTGTTGATTTATGACGATATGGTAAAAATGAGAAAGTCAGCAATTGTTCAGTAACCGTGTACTGTGCCACTTGGATTTTTATGTCTGATTTTGTAATTTTTTTAGTGAGGGGAAACTTGGGGGTACAGAAGACAAATCAGATTTTTGAAAGGGGTACAGCAGTCTGGAATGGTTGAGAGCCACTGGGCTGGTCTATACTAGTGCTCCCACCTTTGCTTCCCTGCTGGAGCTCTGGTGGTGGTGATGAATTTACAAAAATTGCCTCTGTAGAGAGAGAGTCCGAGACTTAAAATTGAGTGAAGTGAATTGAGCCTCCCATCATAACCTGACAACATGATAGGCCTGTATTCAGTGTTTGCTAACTGAGGCAAGTGTTTATATTGAATAGGCATTTCTGCTGTGCTTATTGTACCTGCACACTTCCAAACTATGAATGAAATATGTTTTCCTACAGCCTTATTTGTATTACCAAAATGCTTAGGAGTCCAGTCATGCTAGGTCCTGTATGAACACAGAAAAAGAGACCACCCTGTCCCAAAGAGCATATAATCTAATCATGTTGGGAAATGTATCAGGGCCAAAAAATGGAACCCTCTGAGTTAGGATGGTTGCTGGTGAGGAGATATTTTTAAGCTGCCTGGGCTTTAACGTTTTGCTACAAAGGTTAAATTTTCATTGCAGAGCAGTGCTAAACCTCACCTTTTTTTCTGAGACCACTTTAAGCTCTGGAGTGCATTAACTGCACCCCCCTTTATTCTAACTGCAAAGTCCCTCAAAGTGGAATAAATGAGATCAAATGTCTGAGATGTAAATGAGCTTCCCCTGTACTTCCCTCTCTTCCCTGAGTTCTTCCTCAAAAATATAAGGGTTGTAGCTTTTCACACGCCTCTGCCAGTCTCAGCCTCCTGAGCAGTCAGGTTTGTATGTCTCTTCTTAGCTCCTACTGAACTGATTCTATTAAAAATTCTTCACTCCAGAGGGGGTTTGACCTTTGTCAGAGATACCAAATGTGTCTGGTTTGGAAATCACAGCCCTCTCTTCAAAAGAGCCTGTAAATCTGGTTTCAATATTGGATGATTACAGGCTGAGCAGAGAGCTTGAAAGGAACCAGCCACTTCTAGTAGCAAAGTGCTGAGGCTGGGCAGCCAGCTCTGGGTGTGTCTCTGGGGTCTGATTCTGCTCCTACTTTCTCCAGTGCACAGTTGGAGAAAGCCACTAAAGTCAATAGATTTACCCCAGATTAATACTAGTGCAACTGAGGTCAGACTCTGGGTCCCAGTGCTGTTCCAGGAGGGCCTCTCTTTCTGTGTCATGACCCAGGTCTTTGGGAATCGAGTATTTGTTATTGCATGATGTGCTCCTGTACAAGTCCAGGGTAACTCTATAGAAATAGATGGTGTCCCAGACTGCATGTGCACAAACACAGGCAAGGGGAAGGTGCGTACAGTACTTTGATTACTTGGTAACATGCATCTCCATCTTCCTTTGCAGTAGCTATAGCTGTTAAAATAACAGGGAACATGTAAGTAAAATGTAATACCAAGTTCTATGTGTAAGCTAGGAAGATCAAAGTCTAATTCTGCCCAGAGTGTTCCACAACATTTAAATAAAGGCAAAATTTGACCCTCTGGCTTAAGGGAGGAAAAAAAGATAATCTCCTGAGTAACAACGATCTGTTGTTAAAAAACAAAAACAAAAACCCAACAACAAAACCTTAGTAATAAAAGACGGGGAAAGAAAAGCACAAAAATGTGTCTAAGCAAGCAGACTTATCATCATTACATTTTACAAGATGATTTCCCAATTCCCATCGATGTACGTGGCTTTTGTTCCAGTGTCTGCTCCCAGTGTAGAAGTGATGCTATTTGCACCTTGGGTTTAGGATTTAGGCAGTGAATGGTATTTTAGATCAATCGCTTTATTATATTTCCATAAACAAACAAAGTTGACAAAAGGTGGGACCAGAGCAAGGTTAATTTGCTGGGCAGTCTGATGTCTCCAGTAATATGAATTCAGGCCCTCTCAAAACAAACAAACAAACAATGTCCTTTTCTTTGTTTCATCTCTGACCTTTGTCTGCAGCCTTTATAATCCCAGTGGGCGAATCCTAAAGTAAAGCAAACCTCAAGGAAAAGTGGGAGCCACACTGCCTACAAATTACTGAAGCTTTGCAGCAGTCGCCTTGTCCAGCCAACCTTCAGAAGATGATTCATTCTTCAACTACACTTTGGCTGAATTTTCCAAAGCCATTATTTTTGGTGCCCAATTTGAGATCTCCTTAGAGGGGAATGATTTTCAGAAAACGCTGAACACTCATCCTCACAAATCTACACTCCTTAATGGCATTCCAGATTTGGCTCTCAAAATCACTAAAAAGAACGAGGATTACTTGTGGCACCTTGGTCTCTAAGGTGCCACAGATACTCTTCCTTCTTTTTGCTGATACAGATGAACACAGCTGCCATTCAAAATCACTAGTTGCTTTTGTAAACTTAGGCCCTTATCAACACTGGTTCCAAATTGCCATCTAAAAAACAAAACAACCCCTCCCACCCCTTTTTCTTTTTTTCTGTATGATTCTTACACCACAGTTTACAATGTCCAACTCAGGTTACACTTGGTCAGATCATGCCATCAGTTTTTAGGCAGCCCTCTCCACTGAGTTCAAAGGGAAAGAGAAACAATAGCTTATAGTTTACTCTTTCCTGCCTACAGGTGAGAAAGAAGTAAACAATCTTGATAGTGCCTTTTATTTGAATAAGATCAGGTATGAATTTAAGGTTGGGATTTATAAAAACCACAAAACCCAGCAAAGTTAAAATAATTTTGTCTCTCATTGGGCTACCATACAATCTGATTTAAGATAGTAAGATTGAATAATTCTTTCCACTTGTCCGTCAATTACATTTAAAAAATACTGACTTCAAACAGTATTTTAAATGAATAAGGTCTTTAGTAATAGCCTGAATCACACATATTAGATTAAATAGTTTTTTGTGATGGTTTTAAAATAAACAAGACGGGGAATGGATGCCTGTCTTTTTCAAAATTACTCTTCCATTTTTAAAACGAAAGCAATCAAAGCATTTTAAAAGCTGCTTCATTAAGGCACATCCAGCTTATATCATTGACAAAGAATAGGGATTCCCCCAGGCACCATTAGTGGTGTAATCACAGTTTGGATAACTAATGTGTTCATGGTGTTTGTTAGTCTCTTAGTGTTAGTTTTGGGCATTGTTTCATGTTAACAGCCTGCAGATTGCAGAAGTAAATTCCCTTCCTGTCACTTGGAAGGAAAATATTTGTGCAGTAAATCTCTTCATGGAACCTGATTGTGATGTGACAGCAGCCAGGGATAAACAATAAAGTTAAGTAGGCTCAGCCATCTTGTTTAACGATGGGTGGTGGGGTGGTTTGTATGCAAATAGCGACTTGTATTGAACAGGTTGCTTTGAAATGCTCAATTTGTTTAGTGCTGGCTGTGAAGTCCTCCTCTTTCATCAGTGGCAGAAGATTTATTAACTCATTTTTCATGGCTATCAACAATGAATTAGCTTCAGCAGGGTCCCTAGGATTTTTATTAACTGAAGTCGATTTCACAAGCAGAGTGTTATATGCTGTTTCTGTGGCTTAATCCACCCTGACCCCACAGATGTTTAAGCATGTGCATAACTTTACTGTCACACATGGTCCAAAGAGTAAAGTTTTGTAATTGAAGTCAGTGGAACTATTTTTGCACTTAATATTAAGCACCAGCTTACTGGCTTTACTAGATCAGGGCCCGAGGGACTATTTGTGTGTGAGTCAACTTAAAAACATGCTGGAGTGTTTGCAGTACTGGGGCAAGGGCATTAGACAATGTTTGTGTGTTAATTCTGTGAAACCAACAGCCACTGATGTTAGTTAGGCGTGAAAACTTCCACTAGTAAAAGGAAGGTTGACTATGTCCATAGGACCACTTTTAGGATTTTCCATGGTCAAATCTATTTAACATCCAAAAATTAAAACAATGTGTCCAGGAAAACTACACCTAGACCTCTCCCTAGAGCCTCCTCTGTCACTGAGCCCAAATCCAAGGCTATGGCTTTAAAAGTGACTGGTATAGTGCATTACCACTTGCCTTTTCCCCAGACAAAATGAGCATGCTTTTCGCAGAAGGAGGGTGTTAAAGGAGTGTGAATAGGATAAAATGGAAATGTTTGAAGGGAAGAAAATATTATAGCAATCTCTTGGCTGAGCAGGATTCCTCTGCACTGCTCCCCATTGAAGAAAACTTCAATTACCTGCAGCCTTTTATTATATCACACACAGAAAACTGCTAACAATTAGTAAAATTGTTCAGTTAAGTGCTCAAAAGTTAGGAGATGCCAGAATTAAGGTTACCCGTGCGAAGAGTGATTTCAATTTTGTGATTCTTTTTTCTGTGGCTTGGTTCTCTTCATCTATCTTTTTCTTTTTGGCAATGTAGGGCCCGGCTATACTAGAGAGTTACAGCACGGATGCAGCTGCACCACTGTAAGCTGTCTAATGTAGCTGCTCAAAGCCAATGGGAGAGAGCTCTCCCGTCGGCTTAACTACTCCAGCCCCTGCCAGCAGCAGAAGCTATAGTGGTGGGAAAAATTCTTGTGTCGGTGCTTGTATCTATGAAAGTTATGTTATGATTTATTTGCCCTCCTGAGTGACATAAGTTATGCTGGTATAAGCTGTAGTGTAGACATAGCTTTAGGTTCTCACTTTTTTCAATGTTAATTTTGTTAAATTAACATTTATTGCAATAGGAGGAAAGGGTGGTTTAAGTTTTAAAAAAACCTTTCTTCTTGTAACTTATGTGCCCTGTTTCTAGGCAGCTATGTCTTGGGGAAGGCAGAGTTAAGGGTGATGTGGTAATAACTTTTGTTTGGAGGATGTATGAATTGCAGAGTTTTAGGAATTGTTATCTCAATTACTTTATCAACACCATACTAATGCTTATGTTTTATTAATGGTTACATTCTTGAAATATTGCCAGGGCACCAGCTTACTCTGAGGAAAGCCTGCTTGCCATTAAGTTGAACTTAAGTTTATAATCTATTCCTTTCTATCAAACCACACTACATCTTACATCAAGCGGTACGCCTTTCCTCCTGCTGGAGCAATGAAGTCCCGGTCTTCTTAGCTGCTTCAGGTGAGGGCTCAGTTGCTGGGAGGAGAACTCTTCCAATCTCTTCCTCACTGCACCTAGCTATGAAGAGTGAAACAAAAATGTTTCTAGTGATATTTGGTAGCTTCCAGGGACTCTCATCCTTGGGAGGCATTTTGTAGCAGGCACCATACAGTAGTTTATAACTGGAACATAGAGGTGCACTTCCAGCAACCAATGTAATCCACTCTTTGCTGCTATAAGGTAGACTTCTATTTTCTATTTATATAAGGAGGTTTAGGTGGAGTGTTATGTTAACAGTTATCAGAAAAAAATTCAGCTCAGCCTTCAGTCTGAATCCCTGTATAGACCTAAAATTCTTAGGAACTAGTGCATCCCTAGAAAACTTCCTCCTCACACATGGTCTGCATTAGAAATCAGAGTCCTCCAGTTAGTGTCTTCACAGGCAGACTCTAATGACCTAGTGATTTTTCAATGCATGTTTTAAATATTCAGCAGCATTTTCTGTTTTAAAATGACACTCAGTGAACATGACATAACTGAAATTAACCCATGTTCACTGACCAATTGTAATATGCTTTCAAGATAATGGATCAGTTCAGAGACAGAAGACTCCTCATCTACTAATTAATATTTGATCTGCATGACTAATAGGAGAATTTTAAATAGAACTGGATGGGCAATGAAATACTGAGGGAACTATTCATCAGCAAATGGGATAGCTGAGTCACCTGATATTTGGGCAAGTGTGGCTCTAAGCTTCAAATACCTTAACTTGAGACCTTCATAATTATACCCTGGGGTTTGCAGCAAACTTTATCCCAGTTTCATTTAACAGAACCCCTCCGCCCAAAATAGAGAGACGGAACACAGTGAGCAGAAGCAAAGATGCATGAGTCCATTTGGGCAGGACAAGTAAATGGGTCCAACCATAGTTCCCCATCTTTACACATAGTATCCCATTGATTTCCCTTCTTATGGAATCACCGATGTTAATGATGTGCTCCCAGGAGTAAGACTTGCAGGGTGGGACCTGGAGACAGCACAGAATTTTCAACAATAACCGCATGAAGTTCTTTCTGAATAGCAGCAATGGGACAACTGGGGCATTATTCATCAGGACGTGCTACTGTTGTTCTTCCACAGGAAGTCAATGGGAGTTTTGCCTTCGTAGAGATGGCAGGATCAGACCCAAAAAGGAGTTGTGTCCATTAAATCTTATTTTTTTTAAAGAAAACAACTGAAACAGTAGTAGTACTAACTAAATAATTGATTAATCTACATGTGATTACAAAGCGATTATGCATGAAAATGATCATAGTAGTATCCCAAGTGTCAGGGTGCTGTGCAAAATAAAGTAGAGCAATACACACAACATCACAAGTGAAATAATTCTCAAATGACTCACCTTCCACATCTAAATGTACGGTAGCCACACAATGGATCAAGACATTGTTTTGATGTCAGACTAGATGGGTGTGATGGGAAATAGTTAGGTTAGAGGACGATTACTGTGAGAACCTTAGGAAAAGTGCAGCATTTGGTTCAAAAACACAATCCAATTGATATCTCGTCTATTATTATTAATTTATTAATACTTTCATTACGATAGTGTCTACAGACCCCCAATTCAGATTTGGGCCCTATTTTGCTAGGAGCTATACGTATGCGTTTGAAGAGACAGCATCCACTTCAAAGAGCTTACAGTTTAAGTGGTCAATGCAGGGAAAGGGTGGGAGGGGAAACAGAGTCACAGAGAGGTAAAGTGACCGCTGATCATAGGCCAATCAACCGTAACCAAACTAGACAACTCACAGTCAACCTGTGGAACTCTTTGCTAGAGAATGTTGTGAAGTCCAAGACTATAACAGGGTTCAAAAAAGAACTAGCTAAATTAATGGAGGATAGGTCCATCAATGGCTATTAGCCAGGATGGGCAGGGATGGTTTCCCTAGCCTCTGTTTGCCAGAAGCTGGGAATGGGCAATGAGATGGATCACCTGATGATTGCCTGTTCTGTTCATTCCCTGTGAAGCACCTGGCATTGGCCCCTGTCAGAAGACTGGGCTAGATGGACCTTTGGTCTGACCCAGTAGAGCCATTCGTATGTTCTTATGTAACCCAGCCATGTTTGTTGTGAACATATGATTGGTGAGGTTTGAATAGCAAGTTAGAGTTCAAGGATCTCCATATTGAACATTTACTAATGCCAGCACTCAGTTACAATGTAGGGATTTGCTTACTGTGCCTTCCATAAAAAAATACTTTGCATCTGGGGCAGGTGTTGTAGAGAATTCCTGTGCTCTGACTGTCTGAGACCATTCCAGGGCTGTACAGAAATGTTTATCTTATCTATAGGAACCACATACATTCCATTGCCATTCAGATAACAAGGTTACACACAGAAACTTCCTGTGTGATCTTGGGCCTCTCTGTACCTCAGTTCCCTGTTTGTTAAAGGAGGATAAAAGCACTTCCCTCTCTCTGTTCTGAGGTTAAACACAGGAAAGACTGAGGCACTTAGATATTACAGTACTGGGTGCCATATAAATGCCTAAGATAGATAGTTACTGGTCAGACCCAGGGATAGTCTAGAATTTGGTAGGAAGACTCTGCTGAGTTTGGTTTAAATGCTGTACGTTTAATGTACTTTCAGTAAATGGTGTTTTTCCATGCGACTCATGTCTATATTGCATATCTAAGGCACACGTCACCATGGCGTTTTTCCAAAAATATATTTAAAAAAACCACCAGGGGACTGCAAGTCTCAGTGGATTTGATAATTGAAGAGAGAACCTTTCACATCTAGGTCCAAAACTACTCTTAGCTTGTAGAGTAGGTTATGTATGTGTGTATCTGGTGTGTATCTTGGATCAGTTTCCAGTAGGCAAGTGTTCTGATCACAAAAATTACCACCACCGCAACTGACATCCTAGCTGTCAATCTTAGCAGACAGGTCAAAGTATCAAATGAGGATTTAAGCTGAACTGCAACCTCATTTCTAGTGAAGGCACAGTGGTGGAGTAATGTGGGGAAGTTTGCACTGCTTCTGCTGAGGCTGAACCTGCTCCGTAGTTAAAAAGAGGACTTCCTATCTCTAGGACTATGAGGTCAGGTCTAATCATGAGCAACAGATTCAAGCACAGCTGCGAGTGTATAAAAAGAAACACTGCTGTGAGTGTATTTTCCATAGGAAGAAGGATGAGAGGAGCCAGATGTATAGTAGCCTTCAGAATGTTTCATGTATTTGCATGTAGGTCAGATTCTGAGCATGTCAATTTCCTAAACCTCATTCTCAGAAGCACCTCCCAATATGTTCCTGCCGTGACTGAGGCTGGAGGAGATGTTTCTTCTCTTTGGGGGGAAAATGCTGTCTTGCAGCAATGTGGGTAAAGTAAGTAATTGGCAAAAGGACGAAACAGGAGAGACATAGCAATAATTATTGCTGAGTGTGTCTATGCCCACTTTCCCCCAAAAGCAAAGACTTAAAAAAAAACCTGGGAATAAATACGAGTCGTCAGCTGCTAGTGGCAGGAAATGGAACCAAATGACTCAGGGCCATGCACAACTTCATCCCTGAACCAGTCAACTGGCTGGGCTTTGTGGAGAGGAGTTCAGCAAGTTCTTCCCCACTCTGTGGCCAAGACAGAATGCCAGAGACTGCAGTAGCCCCCTGCAATAACTGTATCCCCACTACATGGGGTGCAGTGGTTGTTGGATTTGTATATTCATGGATCCACTGGTCCCACATTACTTCCTACACCAGGCCACCCCACTTCATTCCAAACCAAAGTGATGGAAGTACGTAGAGAGTGAGGCTTGATAGTATATAGGGTAACTATGGACCCTGCAGACTTCCTAAGTGGGCTTTCCAAATCCTGTCCCCTCTGATTCTGGTGCACCTGGGTCTCCCTACCCTGGGTGTCTACATATCCGGTGACAACGAGCCTCCCAGCCCAGCACCATAGACTTGGGCTTGTGCTAGTGCTCTAAAAATAGCTGTGTAGACAGTGCTCTGAAGTTGCAGCTTGGGCTCTGATACTCAATGCCCAACTTCAAAGCATTGTCCACATAGCTATTTTTAGAGTTCTAGCATGAGCCCTGCAAGGCCAAGTCTGTCAGCCCTGGCTGGGAAGCTTGCTGCCAGCAGCTCTGTAGATAAACCCGCATGACCAAGGAGGAAGGGGCAGGATTTGCTTCTCAGTATTAAAGGAAAATGTTTCCCCTCATACTTCTGACACCTTGCGTAAAAATGAAGATTGGATGCAACAGAAAACTGAAAGGGACACCATTAGTATTGATTGTTCCCACTAGAGAGTGTATTAATGATAAGTTGCATTTTTAAAGCACCTTTAATCCAAAAGCACTAGACTGACTTTGCATAGATTCATTGATTGTAAAGGACCTCTGTGATCATCGAGTTTGACCTCCTGTATAACACAGGCCATAGGACTTCCCTGAATTAATTCTTGCTTCAAGTCCAATAGCTGTGTTTGAACAAGAGCATATATTTAAAAAAAATTGAATCTTGATTTTAAAATTTCCAGTGGGGAAGACCCCACCACAGTTCTTGGTAAGTTGTTCCAAGGGTTAATTATGCTCATTGTTAATAATTTGCACTTTATTTCTTGTCTGAATTTGTCTGGCTTCAACTTTCAGTCATTGGATCTTTTTTATACCTTTGTTTGCCAGTTTGACGAGTCCTCTATTATCAAATTTCTGTTCCCTATGTAGGTACTTATACACTGTGATAAATCACACTGTAATCTTCTCTTGATAAGCTAAATAGACTGATCTCCTTAAGTCTTTCACTGTAAGATATGTTTTCCAATCCTCTAATTGTTCTCATGACACTTCTCTGAAACCTCTCCAATATTTTAACAACCTTCTTCAGCTGTGATCACCAGAAGTGGACACAGTATTACAGCGACGGTTGCACCATTGCCAAATACAGAAGTAATATAATCTTTCTATTGCCACTGCTTCCCAGTGACACTGAAAATATCCAGTCACCCACCAGAGCAGCTGTTCTACTCCTCTAACACTACACAACCATTTTTAAGAGAGAGAGTTCAGAATAACTTCTCCATCTGAAATGGTAGGGAAGGTGTAGGTAGGTGGGATGTAATACTGGGGATGGAAGGTGGCTAAGATTCTAAAGTTAACGTCTCATTTTGGGTGAAAAGTTCTATAGGATATTTCAATGGCCACACATGGTCAGGACGTGGCATCTCACCTGCAAGACAGCACCCTTCCAGCCTATGAATTGCACACAGTGGTGTTGCCTATTGTTGTTAGTGTAGCTCATTTGTTTTAAATTTCAAACTGGTTTTTGAGGCCTTGAGCAATGTATCTTTTCACTATAAAAAGTAGTTCTTAGTAGAATTTGAACTTGCCACATTGCTTTTATAAATAAAGCTGGATCTGGTCCATAGGCCGGGTGTTTGACTTGTCTTCAAGATAATGTCTTTGAATGGGTTGAGAGTGACACATAATTTGAAAACTGAATCCATTGGACTATTACGTGGAGCACAAGCACATCACAAACAAATCATCTGATTTGATTGTACAACCAAAAATAATAACCAAGAATAAAACAATAGAGCCAACTTGCCCCCTTTATGGATTGCAAAGGGATTTGGCCTCTAACTTGAATGGATATTGAGACATCCTTGTTGAGACTTATGCTTCCATACTGGTACCAGACAGCCCATCTCTCCCAGCCTGGAAGGGCTGTGATTGCATAGCATTCACACCAGCTGCCAGTCCTCAAATCCCCCTTGGAAAGAATGAATTCCCCTCATACTGGGGGAACCTGAGTAAGTGAATGCCGATAGGTTCAGTGTTAACTTATAGGGATATTCCTCATAGGATCACAGGGGGACGATACCATGAAGAGTGGCTGATTCTCCCCGCCAGAGAGCCTGATTGCTATGGCACATGTGTGCAAAGGCTTCCTCCCTCTTCAGCATTCTTCTCTAGATCAGCTGCTTTTTGCTCCACACAGCTCACAGAAGCAGAAGGAACCTTTGGGCCCACAAGAAATAAAGCCATTATTCCTTAATATAATTTAACTGCTCTTGGCATTTTATGAAACCCCGATATTGTGGTTTGCGTTTCATTTGCAATGAAAGAGCAGGGCATTTTCCCACCACTTTTTATAAGGATTTTTTAGCTATAGATGGCATATGCCCTAAAGACATCATTTGTAATCGTGCAATCTAGTGGAATGGCTTTGAAGGAGTCTTTCCAGTCTGTTGTGTATAAAATACTCTTTTTAAAAGCTATTTAAGTTGGTGACTGGAATGACTCCCGAGTAGATACTGTCTTATCTGAGACTTTACTGCCTAATGAATGTGCAATATTATCATGCGAGTATCTCTTGAAACCTCTCTCGGATTTCCCTGCTCTGTCCCCCCAAGGCAAACAGATGGAAGTTTAATCCTCTCCTTTAACTGTCTCTGGATAGTAAAGCTTTTGTTGAAATGGAACCTGAAATCTTAAAGCCTAATGCTCTTTCCTTAACTTCTAGATAATTGTTATGGGCCTGTACACGGGGGAAGTAAGGGCTTGTCTATACGGAGAAATTGACCAGAATAGCTATTGTGGAATAAGCTGTTCTGTGATGGCTGCTCCGTGATAGTTCAGTTCCAGACACTCTATTTCAGATGAAGGTGGTTTTATTTCAGAATAATTTCTCGGCTTTGGAAGTGCCCAAAAATTATCCTGGAATGATGGGATTTATTCTGCAATAGAGTGTCTACATGGGGAGCTATACCACAATAGGGGAGACAGGACGATCCAGGGGATAGGGTGCTAACAGTCCTGTTGAGAGAAATGTTGGGCCTCAGAACATCACCTTTGCTGAGGCTCCCCTCCCCTCCCATTTCACTTTGTTTACACAGATGTTATCGAGGTTTTGGGGCCCTCCCCTGAGCTCAGGCCCAGTACAATTGCCCTCCCTTCCTCTGCCTCTTGTCAGCCCTGGGTGCTAGCCTAGGACTTGCAAGACCTGGATTCCTATCCCTGCTCTGCCCCAGGCTTCCTGTGTGACCCTGGGCAAGTCATTTAGGCCCAGATCCTCAAAGGTATTAACTCCCACTGATGTCAAGGAGAGTTAGGCACCTAAATACCTTTGAGGGTTGTTGTATCAACCAGACAAGGTACTAACAAACTTCAAAAAGACTTTATTTTTAAAGTGGAAACCTCTTTACCAAGCTGCTGCTGCAGTCTCTGTAACTATTACTCTGCCTCCTCAACTCCTCTCCCCTCCTTTCTGTTTCCTGTCCATTCAGACTCCGAAAAGCCAGTGCTCCCAGTTCTAATAATTACAAGCAACATCTAAACACCACAAGGGTCTGGCCTTAGTCTTTCTGTGCCTCAGTTCTCCATCTGTAAAATGAGGATTGTAGCACTTCGCTATAGCCAAGGGGTTTGCGAGGTGGTCAGATGCTGTGCTGATGGGGGCCAAATAAGTCCCTAAAACAGACAGGTAGAATAGCTATTCCAGGCAAGTTCCCCATGTAGACAAGCTGTAAAGCAGGGAGACTAGGAAAATTGAGAATACCAGAAAAGGAGATTTGGATAATGGGAAAATAATACAAAATTCTCTCTCTGTGCTTCATATGCTGATTATTCACTCAGCCAAAAGCGGATAGAGTTGACCTTAGTGAATCTTTCCCTCCTGAAAAGTACCAGATCGAATTGAAATACCAAACTGATGATGAGTCCAATCATCAAAGTTCTACACATAAAATGAACTGGCTAGGCAGACGAGGATTGGGATCACAAATTGAATATAACTCAGCAGTGTGATGTTGTGGCAAAAAATGGAAATGTCATTCTGGGGTGTTTGTTAACATGAATGCCCTATGTAAAACACAGGAGGTAATTGTTCCATTCTCCTCAGCACGGTGAGGCCAGTTTTGGGCACCATACTTTAAGCAAGATGTGGACAAATTGGAGAGAATCCAGAGGAGGCAACGAAAATGCTAAGAGATTTAGAAAACCTGACCTATCAGGGAAGGTTGAAAGAACTGGGCATGTTTACAGTAGCGAAGAGAAGGTGGACTGGAACCCTAACAACAGTCTTCAACTATGTAAAAGGGTGTTACAAAGAGAACACTGATCAATTGTCCTTTATGTCCATCAAGGGTTGGACAAGAAGTAATCGGCTTAGTTTGCAGCAGGGGAGATTTAGGATAGGTATTAGGAAAATTTTTCCAACTATATGGATAGTTAAGCATTGGAACTACCAAGGGAGGCTGTAGAATCCTCCTTATCAGAAGCTTTTAAGAGCAGGTTAGACAATCACTTGTCAGGGTGTTCTAGGTGTGCTTAATCCTGCCTCAGTGTGGGGGATGGACCAGATGACCTCTTGAGGTCCCTTCCAGCCCTACATTTCTATGGTTCTCTCCCCTGACTTGCCAGCTGAAGAAAACCTCAAGCAGAAGGGTGAGTAGGCTACACAAACCAACAGGATAAACACTAATCCAGGTGAGATCAGCAAAAGCCTAGGCAGATTTTTTCCAATATTCTTTTCATTGAAAGACAGGTCAAACACAAGCCACATGTAGAATATAAGCAGTGCATTACCAATGCACAGTCACTCTGGGCCAGCTTCATCCTTGCTGTAAGGGCACTGGCATCAATGAATTAATGCTGGATATGTATTTGACCCTTTAAAGGCTAACTGTAAGACAGAGCTAAAGCCTCTTTACAGTTGTTGATTATAGCAATGACTGTGGACTTGTATAAAAATAATTGCAGTTAGTAGTTTACTTGGCTGGGGCAGTCTGCACCGCAGACTAGAGATGATTTTTGAGTAGCTCTTGCTTTCAGAAAGAATAGATGAACAGGATGCACGTAAAATGGTAGTTTCTCTAGAAGAGGTTTGAGAGGAGATTTTTGCCTTGTAGATATGCAACACCCCCTAGAGAAGATGGGCCAGATCCTGAGTTGGTGTAAACTGAGATCACTCCATTGGCCTCAGTAGGATGACATTCATTTAGACCACTAAGGATGTGGGAGTTTGAGGTTACTGTGGTTTCCTTAGTTTCTGTACTATGGAGGTTATTCAGTCCTCACTGTTCATGAGTAATCAAAGTTCTCCACACACAGTAAGGGAAGGACTGATCCTTGTGATGTCTTTAAATTGGCAGCAGGAGAATCTTTGTACACAGAAATACTACTTGCAGAAACACCCCTTGAGCTCAGTTGCTATGTAGCAGGGAGGGAGAGGGGAAGTTCCTTGCACCTCCAAGTAGGCTCTGAGCATAGTTTGGCCCTCAGTTTTTCAGTGGGAGTTTGCCTCAGAAAGGAATTCAGGATTTGCCTCTCAGGCCGAGTTGACATCTAAACCTTAGGTTGACCTAGCTAGATCACTCAAGGCTGCGAAAAAATTTGTGTCTTGTGTGACACAGTTAGGTTGGCCTAACCCCACTGTAGATGCAGCTAGGTTGATGGAAGAATTCTTCCATTGACCTCAGAACCATTTCTCAGAGAAGGGGATTAACTACCTTGACTGGAAAACCCCTTCCATCAATGTAGGAAGCATCTACACGATTGCGCTATAGCGGCACACCTCTGCTGCTGTAGCTGAGGTAGTGTAGATATAATGTCAGTCATGTAGTGAAAAATCCTGGGAGCAACGAGAACTTCTGAATAAAGTGTTTGGTGATAATCAGTAGAGACCTAAGGTGAATCATAGGTTGGGTTTTGTTTTCTTTGGCTGAAAAATATGTAATATACGTAATATATGTAACATAAGAGATACTTTCTAGTAAATCCATGCTGTACAATCCACTGTTTATGTGTTTAAAAGGTCTATAACAGTCTACAGCTTAACCCTTGCCACAAGGCAGAACAGTCCACACAGTGCAAGGACACAGGTCAAACACAAATTTTACAGCAATTTCAGTGTGGTAGCACAAAAGATTACAAAGCAAACCACACAGACTACCACTGATGTTAATTACAGCTCCCAGTGAGCAGAACAATAGTGGCATAGTAAAAAGTAAATGTTTATTAAACTTAAGGAACATCCCATCAAGTATCTGAGTGAAAAGTAAACACGTATACCTAGCCTTCTCCCTAAATAGGGTTGCCAGGTATTTGGTTTTCAACCGATAGGTCTGGTTGAAAGGGGACCTGTGCAGTGCCCAGTCAGCATTGCTGGACCAAATTCTGGTTACTGCAGTAACCACAATTGGCCTCAGCTACCGGGAGGGTGAGAGGAATAGCTGCTGCTGGAGGAACTCAGCTGACGGAGAGAAGTTTATCTGAGGAACTGGCTCCTGGCTCCAGTGGAGAAGTATGTACTGGCACTGCCCAGAGGAGGGATCCTGACAGCATGCAGCGTTTGAGGAGCAGGACCGGCGGTTAGGCTCACTGTCCATGATGGCCTGGCCCGCCTTCTCAGCCTCCCAGGGCCTTGGCTCTTTCTGGCCCCTGGCTCTGGGGAACGACCCCGCCTCCTCTGCTTCACCGTGCTCTGATTGGGCAGGCAGGCAGGCTCTGCATCATCTCCTCCCAGCCCGGCTCTGCAGGTGAGCACTCCATATGTTTTATGGAAATATGCTAATGCGTGTAAAAATAATGTAACTGGAATATGCTTTATGCAAAAGGTCTCTTGTAAGATATCCTTACAAAGCTTATAATCTACTGAGTGTGTTCATCCTGTTTGTGTGAATGTATCATTCTTGTATCTGAAGCTAGAAATACGAAGTACTACTCTGAAGTCCTATTGTAACTACGCAAAGTGGCTTGGAATCTTGATGGCTCCCATTGACTAGGACAATTGGTTGTGACTGGCTCTGTTTACTCACAAATCTTCCTGAGTATGTGCAGGTCAGCCCTGACAGAATGGAGAATGAGGTCATACAGTGACATGTGATCATGTCACCTGGTACTGGAATCCATCTTAAACCTGGTGCTTTTCCATTTAGAAGGAGTGGTGGGGACCCAGAGAGACATAAAATTCCTGCCTTGTGCCAAAGCTATAAAAGGGGGTGGAACAGAACGAAGGAGGCTGCCGGTCACAAGAAATCCCCTAGTTACCACCTGAGCTGGAACTAACAAGAACTGTACCAGGGGAAAGGATTGGGCCCAATTTAAGAAGGAGTCTAGTCTGTGAAAGAAGCTTATTGGAACATCTCTGAGAGTGAGATTTACCTGTATTCAGTTTCTTAAATGTATTAGGCTTAGACTTGCATGTTTTCTTTTATTCTGCTTGGCAACTTACTTTGTTCTGTCTGTTATTACTTGACACCACTTAAATCCTACTTTTTATACTTAATAAAGTCACTTTTGTTTATTAATTAACCCAGAGTAAGTGATTAATACCTGGGGTAGTAAATATCAGTGCATATCTCTCTATCAGTGTTATAGAGGGCAGACAATTTATGAATTTACCCTGTATAATCTTTATACAGAGTAAAATGGATTTATTTGGGGTTTGGATCCCATTGGGAGCTGGGTGTCTGGGTGCTGGAGATAGGTAACCTGCTGAGTGGTTCTCAGTTAAAGTCTGCAGCTTTGGGGGTGTGGTTCAGACCTGGGTCTGTGTTGCAGCAAATTAGTGTGTCTGGCTCAACAAGGCAGGGTTCTGGAATCCCAAGATGGCAGGAAAAACAAGCTCAGAGGTAATTTCAGGACATTAGGTGATAGTCCCAATGCAGTCTCTGTGACTGAACCCATCACAGGTCTGTAGTGTTCAGTTTTGAAAAATGGGAAAGTTGGCAGCCCTGTCTCTAAAGACTTCAGACCTGAGAAAGTCAATCTGTGATAGTTATTCCACATAACTTCTTAGACATGTAGCCCGATTCTCCTCTCACTTACATTGATAAAAACTAGGAGTCGCTCCACTGAAGCCAATGGATTATGCTAGTGTAAATGTTGAAGCGTGTGACTTCCATTTAAGCCAATGCCAAAACATAAGACTGTTCTGTGAAGGTATATTATATTGAGAAGACACTCCCTGTGTGCCAGTTCATGCTCCCTTTGAAGTTCTGTTAGCCTCAGTGCAGAGGTAATGGGTCCCCAGTGCAAAGCATCCTTTGCAGTATGATAAGATCTTGAGGATACCCAGAGATTTGATTGAAGTCACTTATCAGAGATCCATGTGGTGGAGCATTTCTGATTTGCTTTTCAGAGGTGCTGCACCTCTGTGGCACCCAATGATGTCAGTGGGAGCTGCAGGTGCTCAGCATCTCTGAACATCAGGCCATGCTAGCCCTTACTATGAGCATCTACTTATCAGTATCCGACTGGGTCTGGTTTCTAGTATTATTAAAGGATTCAGCTCCGTATCAGCAGTTTTCCATTAGTGGCATAATCAGATGAGACAATGTTAAGTGAAAGAATTCAGACCTAGTATGAAGTAAACATCAACATAAGTTGGATGTAAGTTACTTCCACCAAAGTCAGCAAGTGTTCTAAACTTCAGACATGAAACAGATACAAGTTAATTAGGAGCATGAAAGTGATGACAATAGAAGTGAATTGTAGTAATGAAATGAAATGTTAAGTTTAGGCAGAAATCACTGAAGTTCTGTCTTGCACTGAATGTGCCTTCAGCCACTGTTCAAACTGTTATGCTTTTACCTGAGTGTACAGGAGCTGTCGTCTTTGCACCAGTGCCAGAGAAATATAAATTACTATTATGATTTAATAGTTTAAAAGAGACACAATCTGACAGATCTGGGAAGTTTAAAATTAACGTGCCTTAGATGTTGTCCCCAAATGTAAATTTATCTCCAATTCATCATGACACGTGTGCATATCTGCATTTCCCCTCCAGCTGATTGGTCCTACCACCCCCTCACCAGTACAAATTTCTAGCAAGAGAGGTGGAGGAAGAGAGACCACAGCAGCCTCTGACCAGCAATGTAATCGGGTATGTTGGGGACACTGTTGCCACCAGTGGAGAGCAGGAACGGGGAGGGTGCCAGTGTTACTAAAGGGGTGAAAGGCTCCTTCCCTGAATGGCTTTTAGGCTTGACTGTGGGTTCCTCTCCCTCCTCCTCCTCCTCCTCCTCGTGGTTCAAGGATCTCCACTGCCGAGATTTTGGGAATCCCTTCCTACCAACAACTATTCTATTCTATCTAGGTTCTTATCACTGTAACACCTGGATAACTCTACGGACAACCTTCCCATGCAGATATTGGTGAGCTTTGTCAGTGAGCAGGAGCTCTGTTAGGTGAAAGGTGACAAGGTCTTCCAAGGAGGGGGAAGGTGCCCCAGTTTGACAGAGATGTCATGAGAGGAGGCCAAGGGATGAAGGCCAGTGCATGTTTCTGAAATAAATGCCTAAATCAATGCTTAGAAGTAGAAGCAGAGGCCTTGAATGTTTCTGTTTCCACAGGGAGGGTCTCAGGCCACGTCTAGACTACCCGCCGTATCGGCGGGTTAAAATCGATTGCTCGGGGATCGATATATCGTGTCTCATCTAGACGCGATATATCGATCCCTGAGCGTGCTTATATTGATTCCGGAACTCCACCAACCCCAACGGAGTTCCGGAATCGACATGGCGAGCCACGGACATCAATCCCGCGCGGTGAGGACGGGTGAGTAAATCGATTTTAGATATTCGATTTCAGCTACGTTATTCACGTAGCTGAAGTTGCGTATCTAAAATCGATTTTCCCCCGTAGTGTAGATCAGCCCTCAGAAGAGAAAGAGTGACTTTGACTCCTAGCTCCTTGGCTGCTGCTCTGATCGGCACTGAAATAATTACTCTACCAGCCTCTGCCTCAGACAGGTGGTGGGGGCAGAGCTGGGAACCAAGTGCCATCTACTTGGTTCGTTAAAATAAAACCAGCAAGCCCTTTCTCAGAGCTTACTCAGGCCCTGATCCTGTGGGATGCTAAGCGCTCGCTGCAAGGAGCTCTGCCCTCACAGTTCCCTGGGAGACCTGCAGTAGATAAGAGTGAGGAGCTCCTTGAAGGAAGGTTCAGCATCTTTCAGGGCTGGGTGCTTCCATCCTGGTTCAGAGAAAACATCCACTGAGATCAGCAATGGGCCAAATCCTGAGGGTTGCTGAGCTCCTACAACTTCCACTGAAGCCAAGAGGCCAAATCCAGAGTTCCTTTCTCTGTTTCACTTGGTCCTCAGTTGTATTCAGTTAGACTCAATGGGAATTTTGCCTGAGTAAAAACTGAGCAGGAACCAAACTGACAGGCTTTGGCTCTAAATTGTACAGTGCATTTGAAGATGAAAACTAACCTGGCTGGAGGTGGTAGCTGTGTCAGCTGGCATTAAAATGCAGCTTTGAATAAATTATTAACTAGGGCTGTTGGCTTGATTCCCCCCTCCTTTAAAACCTTAATAACGAGTGCTGGGGAGTTTTTAAAGTAATCCTTCTGAGTTCACTTTTTGAACAAGCTCTGGGATGGTTAGCTAGACTTTGTTGTCTTTGTAAGCCTGTTTGAGAATATGCTGTTTGCTCTTGCATGGCGCACTACCAGCTGAGCATGCAGAGGGCCTGATTCCCCTCCCACTTGCACCATATGTGCACAGGGCCAGCATTAAGCAGTGGCTGCACAGGTGGGCCCCTAGGGTACTAAATCTGTAGTGGGAGCTCTGGCCTTGCCATCCCTCACGCACCAGCTGGGAGCCACATCAATGTAGCTGCAGCTCTAGCCTTCATAAGGCTCCATCCCTACCACCACTACATGAGCAGCAGCGCCCAGGAGCTGAAGCCAGGAACAGCTGCACCAATTTGACTTTGGCTCAGCCGCTCCTTCCCCAGTACAACTTTTAGGGATTCTGCTCCTTTGAGGGCACCTCCTGAATGAGCGTCAGGGCTGGAAGATGATGCATGACATGAGCATGGGTCCAGCTTGGCTGCTCTCAGGAGCAAATTGGGCAGGTGACCATAGTGAAAAATGTCCTCTGCCAGCCCTCCATTGAAGTCACACACCAACGCACATTGATGGAGTTTTACCTGAGTGGAGCCTGCAGTACTGAGCCTGAGCCCATAGCAGTCTGGAAAGTGTCCAGTGGCTGTGTTATTGAGGTCTTGGGAATGAATTAACAGCTTTGTCTAATTACAGTTCCACCAGCTGGCATCATGAGACTATGATATTAATTCCTCTCACATAAACAGTGATCATCAGAGGTTTCCCAGTTGAACACGTGTGCCTCTGGGAGCCATACAGGTAATGGCATCATGCCGCTGTCATCCAGACAGCTGTAGACAGCTACGCTGGAATAAAGGAGAAATTACAGGCACATCTATTAATTCTGAACAAAATTACATGTCATTAGGAATATAATTATACAAAAACATTATTTTTAATTTCCCAGTAAACTTCTTTGATTAGAAATGTACAGACCACAGCTGAGTGGGAGGGAAAAAAATTCCTAACATCTGTGGCATTTGGGAAACTGATATTAAAAAAAAAAAGCCAACAGGCCAAGGAAGGTTGTAATTACTGGGCAATCAGCGAGTCATTTAATGAAATCACCCAGCAGTTTAGTGTTAACCGGAGGGTCTGGAATGAACTAGGGGCACAACTTCTTGTTGGTATTTTCATTTTGAGAATAGTTTTGCCCCTTTAATTATCTTAGTCAAGATGAGTTTAAAAAAAGCCAGATGAATGGAAATGGCTGCATTTAGAAAACCTGGGGGCTGTGTTGGTGTGGGCTCCTCTCTGTATACTGAGTCATTAAGACAGATTTTTAAGGGCCTGAACGTTTGAGATGCCCTGGGCCCTCAGCTCCCATTCATGTCAATGAGAGCTGATGATGCTCAGCACCTCGCAGGACTGGGCCCCTGTGGAGGTTTCAAGATAAAGTGGGCACAGGCTGCTTTGTGTGACACAGGTTTCCAAATACAAAAGTTTGTTCTTTGCAGGCACCGGTTTGACAGGAAAGGAGTGGTGGGTAGAAAGAGTGGAGACTGTGTTTTGAATTAATGCTTTCAGCCTCATTACAAGTGGGAGTATATTTTAGAAAATCTCCTTTAGCTGTCACTGATGTGGCAACCTCAGTCTCTGAGGAGACAGTCCAGAAATAGCAATGTCTCATTGGCACAAGCTAGGACCTTCCCTTCAAAGGAGCACACCACAGCCCCCCTTTGTCCCCAAGCATCCCTCACAACTTCTAGCGCAATCATCCCCTTTATTCACAGCAGCCACAGTGAAACCCTTTGTTGTTCCCCCAGCTTTGCTCTTCATAGTAACTTCCACCACTTAACTTAGTCAAGGTGCAGTGTTAGTTGCTGCAGCAGAATAACCCAGAAGACAGCCAGGTCAGGCCTAGATGAAATGTAATGGATGGAGATGCCAGCTTTCAAGAAATCCTGCTGCAATAAACAGATGCTACACATTAATTATATCTCTAACACTTAGGAAAGAAAACTCTGGCTTGTTAGATCTTCCAGCTCAGTGTATCTTAAGTGATAAAATACAGTACAGAAATCTCATCCTGTGGTATTACTCCTCTACTGCATACTCATTGCAACATTGGGCTCCAGTCCTGCAGTCCTTGTGTGAGTAATCTTTAACTCCAGAAACCTACGCATATGAGGAAGAGTTACTCACTTATGTCTGGGTAGCAGGACTGGGCTCTTGCAGATTCCTCCATAAAAGTGCAAGGTCAGTCTTCATTTCCTCAGTATTTTCTCTCCCCAGGAGGCAGCAGGGCAACCAGAGCAAAGAGCAGCTCTCTGAAGAATTCCAGTTATTAAAGATTGCTCAGCTCCCTTACGGCTCTAAGATGTACCTTAGAAACTGCTTAAGTCACACAGAAGGCGTTTTGCTTTGTGTATGTTTTTTAATTTAAAAAAATTGTTTTTTCCAGTCCAGGTTAGGTGACCTTTGGGCTCCTTCACATCAAAAGGATCTTTTTGGCATGTTGCAGTAACCCTTCCCGGCTATCATGGAAGAGATCACGGGTCCTAGATAACTAGCTAGATTGATTTGTCTATTGTTTTTTCTATTTCACACAAAGCAGGAATAAGTTTTTAAGTATTGGACTCATACTCTTTCTTCCTCAAACCGTGATGTACTTAGGTATCACAGTGTTGTTATAATCGGGGTGGGGTTAAATGTCATTGTCTAGTGGAATAAAACGATTCCCACTTTGTTGTCACCAAACCAGTCAACCTTTCAAATGTCCCTGTTATTGGTTAGCAGACTATGGCCCTGATCCCACAACTGACAGCACTTGGGGGACTATTGTGCACCTGCTGCAGCATCCGGTTGATGTAGCGGGGCTTCCCATGGATGCATCATTCTGCTTGTGCACTGTCATTTGCAGGATCAGGACTTATGAACTCTTACTCTGAACTCTTACTCTGTGAATGAACTTGCATAGCAGATTTTTCTCATTTGAGCAAGGCTCAGCAGGACTGGGACTTGGGTGATTAAACTGAAAAACTCAGCTGCCATTTCTCTTGGCGTTCTGAATCTGACAGTGAGGCAGTTATTTAAAGAGTGACAGGGTTTATTTGTCTTACATGGGTGGATCCCCTCTATACAGCACCTGCAATCTTTACCTAAGCAAAATTCCCATTGCTCATTGAGCCCGAGTAAGAACTGCAGGATCAATCCAATACAGGGTTTGTCTTAAACTCAACCACTTTTCCTACCAAAGTTAGACATAGCTAACATGCTAGCTGCAGTCAACCTTATGCTCAAGGTTGATGCAGGGTAACACCTTTAGTTCTTGGCTAGGCTAAGGGCTAGTGTACACTGACAACGCTGCCACGGCAGCGCTTTAACCCGGCTTATGTAGTCGCAGCAGAGTGCTGGGAGAGAGCTTGCCCAGTGCTCTAAAAAATCCACCTCCACGAGGGGCGTAGCTACCAGCGCCGGGGCATTGTCTATACTGGCGCTTTACAGCACTGAAACTTGCTGCGATCAGGGGTGTGTTTTTTCACATCCGTGAGCGAGAAAGTTGCAGCACTGTAAAGTGCCAGTGTAGACAAGCCCTAAAACTCACTCAGCTAAAATCAAGCTAGAGGTGTTACCTACAACAGCAAGGTATTCACAAGCCTGCCATGAATTTGATAGTGTGAAACTTTGTAATTAAATAGATTGAAAGTTCCACGCTGTTTCTAAACACAGCAATATGAAAACTGCCAAGCTGGATACAGTGGGCCTCTTCCAGTAGTGAAGTTGTTCCATGCAAGTGATTTCACCCCAAGTTGTTTCCACAGGAATAGGATTTGGTGGCTTGATTTAGAAATGATCTGTTCTAATTAATAGGTGCAGACATGCTTAAACTTACAATTAAAATAACAAAGGATGAAGACATGCAGAAATCACATGCTAGACCAGGGGTTATCAAACTGGGGGTTGGGACCCCTCAGGGGGTCACAAGGTTGTTATATGGGGGGTCACGAGCTGTCAATTTCCCCTCCAAACCCTGCTTTGCCTTCAGCATTTATAATGGTGTTAAATATATTTAAAAAGTGTTTTTAATTTATAAGGAGGGGGTCGCACTCAGAGACTTGCTATGTGAAAGGGGTCACCAGTAAAAAAGTTTGAGAGCCACTGTGCTAGACTCATTAGAGGCTGACACTGGTTCAGACACAGGTGGAAATTCTACATGGAGGGGGACAGCAGCAGTGCCAGGGACCCACATCCACCCTTCCATTGAATGGCCTGTAAGTTGCTGGCAGAGCCCCTGAAGATGGTGGTACTGACCAGGGATGTGAGGTAGGCAGGAAAGCTGGAGATGTGGTGATAAGCACATTCCTGCTTCAGCTTCTGCTGGCTGAGATCCTATGGAGCTGCTGACAGAGATTAAAGCTATCTTTGCCCAAGGGTAAACCCCAGTTTGGCATGCTGGCAAAGGCAGGTACAGTTTACATCTCATTGCAGCAGTAGGATTTAATCCATCCCTCCAGCTCAGCACTGGATCCACCCTTTTATGCCCAAGTATTGCAGCACAAAGAATGTGTAAAACCTGTAAATGTTTATAAATCCCCTGTAATAGTTGTTTGGTGTAACATGCTAAGTTAAAGATGGAGTATGAGATGTGACCCTCTTCCTGGCTATTGTGGGTTTAGGACAAAGCCTTAATCTCATTTTAATTCATTTTTGTGTGTGTGTGATTTAATTTCCTGCTTTTAATGGTGGTATTAAAAGAAAAAGAAACTATGACTTACAGATTTTGTTCATTATTCTTAATTATTCATTTGGACCTGTTAGCACATACGCTGTAAATGCCTGTTAATGGCAGTGGGCTTTGAACTTTATGGATCCGTAGTAAAAACTCTTATCAAAAGAAGCTGTTGTGGAAGTGCTCAAACCACAGTGCTGCAACCTTTTTTATGTTTTAAGAAGCACTAGTCTAATTGGTGCCATCACTTTGAGAGGGATCTGCAGAACATGACTGAAGGGTTTGATTTGATGGTAGAAAGTAGAGGGGAAACTGATTTTATTTTTTTTGAGAATTTCATATGAGGAAGGAGGCACCCCAGTGCCTGTACAGAGCCACATTGAAGCTGAAGGGGGGAACTGCCTATGTGGAATTCATGGTAGGACTGGGACTAAGAAAATAGATTAATATAAAGAATTTTCCCTCCCAAGTCAATCAATCAGCCCTTATAATGGGTTCATAGTTCATCATTTGATTTGTAAAATCAAAAGATTTTTCACTTATAGGAGCATGAAAAAGTAACCAGAAATTGGTTAACTTTCTTTGTTGATATTGTGAAAATGTAAGCAGCCCAATTGCATGTAACCAAACTTGGTTTCAAAGAAATTCACCCAGGGAGAGCCCATTTCTTTTCTAATTCATTTTAAAAGCATTTTGTGGTGTCAATATTCTAGTCTCACACCATTTCCATCACTGTGGTACCTAAGCATACAAGGTCAGATTTTCAAAGGAATTTAGGCATGCAACTGGGTGCCTAATGAGATTTTCAAAAGTGCCTAAATGCCAAAGTCCCATTAATTTTAGAATTCGGTTTCTAGGTGCTTTTGACAATCCCACTAGGGTGCCTACCTGCATCTTTTGGCCCCTAAATACCTTTGAAAATGTTGCCTCTAGTGAAAGCTCCTAGACTGACAGCTTCAGAGATAGAAACTCTCTTTATTACTCACAGAACAGAAACAACAAGGCTTCACTAGTACAAGCTTTTCTCCTCTGTCCTGCCAACATGTCTCAATGCTGACCTGAAGCGACTTGTCTCTGGGAGTGAGAGGGTAGCTCATTCTCTTAGCAGCTCTTTTACTCTCTTTTGAAAAGATTGCTAACAAGGATAGAAATTATGATGGTGGGTTTTGTCACACGGATACCCTTTGTCTGGGAATTGCCTCAAGATCACCAACTCATTTCACTGGGGCCACTGTACTGCTATCATCAGATGGACAATAGTTTTTGGTCACTGCTGAGCTGGGCTGGATCTAATCTGGTAACCTAGCAAGGCTCCATGAATCATTACCAGTACCCCAAGTTTAAAACCAGCACTTACAGTGCACCAGCTCTCAGCCCTGGGAATCCACATTTCTAAAAAATGAGCCTTGTCACTGAGAAGTGCTCATTGTTAGTACTGCCTGGAGGAAAACATTCTCTGATTGGCAAATTTAGTCCAAAGTGAATGTTTGCAGCTGAGTTCTAAACTGCTGAAAATAGCAGCTTCAATGCTGACAGTCTTCATTGTAGCATCTGTTGTTGCAGTACATACAGTTCTTTGCATAAATTGAGTCACAACCATAGGTGCTAGAATTAGGGGTGCTGTCGCAGCTCCTGGCTTGAAGTGGTTTCCATCATATACAGGTTTACAGTTTGGTTCAATGGCTCTCAGCACCTTCACTGTACAAATTTTTCAAGCACCCTAGGTCACAAAATACTGTAGCCACCTATGTGAATCTTTGATTCACTTACAGGCCTGAGATGGCTCAGCATTTTCCAGTTGTGTTCTAGTTTTACTGTCAAATGCTTGCATCATTTCAAATTCTATAGAAGAGAACATTAGCAATTGTTTAACCAAAACAGCTTTGGGAGACTTGCAGGCACCAAAGAACTGCTGACTTTTACAGGAAAGTGGAGCATTTAAAAGCAAGGGTTATTTTAAAAGGTTCATTATTTGGGGGCTGCTTAAGAATGATTTAATAAGGTTAACTTCTGAAAGAAATGCTCTGAAGTCCTCTAGGAGACATATTCTTGCAAGATTGCCAGAGAATTTATAACTGGGATTCCTCATGCTCAGTGGGGGTAATTATTGCAGCTGGTTTGGAAACGATTCTGCATTAAAAAGCAGTCAGTGAGCTACTGAACACAGACTAAAATCCATGAAGAGATTCTCCAATCCTAGACTGCTCAGAGCAAAGTAAATGCTGTTATTTGTATCCTTCATTTAAAGACTTATCTTAGGATAAATAAGTTTTATGACCTTTAGCATGGTGTGCAATGTCAAGCCAGGACAAACTGTGTCAATTTATTTTATGTGAGGAATGAGAAAACTACCTACTTTAATGGAGAGGATGCCTGGAATAGCCATTTGGATAAAAGTCAGTGAGGAGGGATCTATGGATATGTCTACACTGCAGCTGGAGCTGTAATTTCCTGCAGACGTATGTGCACTAGCTTTGATTGAGCTTGTGCAGTAAAAATGGCAGCAGAGTCATGGGCACATGGCCTAGCTGCCCAAATATTCACCTCAGGCCCTGAACAGGATTGTACTCAGTCAGTGAGCCTGGATGGCCACCCACGCCCTGTGGTTACACTGCTAGTCCTAGTGGGCTATCTTGATCAAAGCTAGTGCATATACCTCTACCCAGCCTGGAGATTGGTGCCATGTAGATGTACTCTATGACATGTAGGGCCATTGCTGGGGCAGAAAAGATATTCCAGCAACAGGGACTCTGTTTAAACAGGGCTACCTTCACCTTAATATCCTGAAAGCCATAGTGGCTGCTTGTCAGGTCATGCCTAGTATAATTTCTATATACATTCAACAAATTTAAAATTACAAATAAATTCACACACAGCCATAATATTTGTCAGTGTCTATCTCTGTCTGGATAGATGAGCAGGAATGTATTTTAACTTCAGATAATCAGCAATAAAGATCTGGTGTTGATTAGCTTTCTTCTCGTCCTGCAGATACAAGGCGAGAGTGGGCATGGGACATGTTTTAAGACCCATCTGACTCAATTCGGTGCTTGGGCTGTACTTGCCTCACTGATTTACAAGATATGGTTTACATTCTCTGCCAGGCCCTCTCAGAGGTCCAGAGAGGCCTGGGCCACTTCTAGCTTTTGAGGCCCCTAGCATAATAAAAATAAAAAATGATGACACGTGAAAACAAAATAAGGCACCAGAAAAGAGTGAGACATAGTTTGAATATTTTTTATTTAACAAATGCTTTTCTAGCCTTTTTCTGTTCAAATGCACTAATTATTGAAGAAACATCTAGCTTTCATGCAATGTCCTAGTTGATATTAAGCATGATGAGTCCATTCAAACACTCTTGTCCCACAGTTGAATGGTGATAGTTCTTTACTTGCTTCAACATGTTGAAGGTGCATTCACTTGAAGCCACTGATGCAGGCAAACTGACAAAAATATGCAATACAATTGTGATATTAGGAAACACCCCAGAAAGTCCAAGTTTGAGTATTTCTTGAAGCAATTCCTTTGGTTTACACTCCAATTTAAAGTTCGTGGAATATAGTCATTTGAGGAAGATGACCTTGTCACTGAGATCTTTTGAGATTTCTTTGTTGTACTGTTGCTGAAATGGTTCAGCTGCAGAAAGTAGATCTTCATTACTCAACATGTTGAACTGAAACCCCAAAAGGGTACAAATTAGTCACAGTGACTCAAATCGATGTGTAAGACCTGATTGAATAGCGTCAAAGGTGACAAGGAAGACATTGACCCTATAATGCTGCTGGCATCAGATTCAGTAGGTAAGCTGTGATTGGAGGAGAACTCAGATGGAATGCCAATATTCTGTGCTACTAATTTGGACTGAGTCAGGATTGTATCCCATTGTTCACGAATCTGTTGAATGTCATTGATAAAACTTTCAATGTTATCCCTCTCCGTGTCAAGCATAGCATTGCGTACTTCAATTACCAAGTTAGTTTGGTGGATCATTGTAAGTAGCTTCATCAACAAAGATGACATCAGAATACATTCAAATTTGGAAATGTGTTTCTGAATAGACTGAAGTTCAGTTCGAGCCTGTGCAGTGAGATTGAGAGATTCAAGCTCATTTAAAGCCTTTCTCACTGAATTCAAATACTGCACAACTGGTTGAATACCATCAATCCATGCAGACCATCTAGTTCTGGACATCCCATGCAGTGAAACAGGAAGATATTCCTTCAGAATATCCCACGTTTGTGGACTGCTGCTGAAGAGATTGTACAGTTGCTGAACAGTTCCAAAGTAAGCAATTGCCTCCTTGCATGGTTCAGCACAGTCAAAACCTACAAGTTTAGTGTGTGGTTTCCATGGCAGGAGAAAATATGGTTCTAATTATGCTCCAGCAGAACTGCTTATACACCTTTGTACTTTCCACCCATATTAGATCCATTGCCATAGGCTTGACCAATACAGACTTGAAAATCTAACTTAAAACCTTCTAGAATTGCTAGTACTTGAGCAGCAACTTCTTTTTCAGTTTTTCTTGTGAAATTATCAAACAAAATAAACCTTTCTTCAATTGAAAATTTTGAGCTCTCTACAATCTTAACATATCAAATAGCCACAGTAGTCTGTTCCTTGTGAGAACAATCTGAGTGGCATCAACAGTGATTGAAAAATACTTTGCAGTTCAAATCTCATTAAGAATTGTTGTTTGTACAAATGACCCACGTAGCTCAATAAACTTGTTTGTATGCATGTGGAGAGATAATGGACTTGCATGTGCTTTTGACTTTCTTGCAATTCTCGAACATGTTTAACATGCTCTGATAAAAGTGGGTCATATTTGCTCAGGAGCTCAACTATGCCTATAAAGTTTCCATTTGCACGATCACCAATATGTTGACTGGAACCAAAGAAAGCCAATCCCTGCTCAGAAAGAAAAAGGATGACATTCAGGATGCGCTCAAAAAGTTTTTTCCAGTTATTAGTTTCTGTAGAGAGTTTAGATGAGTAAATTCTCAAGTGAACTTTCAGCTGATGCTGCCCTACTGGTTGATTTCCATGCAACATTGTTTTCTTTGTGTGACATTGAACTCTCATGTGATGGTATTTGGTCTTTCAACTTCCTCTAACTCTGTTGATGCACCATCCTGATTGATAGGAGAGAAATGATGCATTTGTAGCACTTTTGTTCAAAATGAGGCAGGGTGCACAGTACAGAGATTGTTTTTCCGAACTCTAGCATAACCAGTCGCTTGTGCAGGTCTCACCATTTGGACGTGTTTTTGTCCACAGATGACTAGGGAAAGCATGATTATTAGCATCTCATGGAATGTTACTTGGAATTTCAAAACAACTAATTTAAAGAAAAGATTGCATTTGGGCAGCATTGCTATTGTCAATAATTCCAATGTCATTCACAGTCAAACCGGTAGCACTCATGAATTGCTCTTGCTGCGTAAGATCTACATCTTCCTGTTGCTGTTGAGTTTCTTGATCTTACATCAGATCTTCTGCTGCATCTATTGCTGTTGGAACATCTCTTTGACTACTGTCCTCGTGTTCAGGTATTGGCATTGAAATGCAGCTGTTGAAGTTGCGGAGTTTTCATTATCTGTAGCATTATTTGTTGGGTAATATGTGTTTTCCTGTGGTTTGAGAAATTAAGTTATTGACTTTGAGCTCTTAGCTGCTGTTTCACTCAGTTATTTTCACCATCTCTTGCTTACAACACTTTCAAATCTCCTCTTCATAGTGATCTATCTGGTTAATATGTAGCTACACTTGAAATATTCTGCTGTAAATAAGTAGCTCATCTTCACTTGAAATCTACTGTAAACATGTACACAAATGCTGAATGGTACACAAATATTGCAAAGACTTAAAACAAAGGAATACTAATGAAGAACACAAAATGAAACAGTCAGACAGGTTACTATCCTTATAGCTGAATCAAAACTCAAGCATGCAAGGTATAATATAACAGGCTGAGCTGAAGACGAAGGGATGACATATATATAGTAAACACAGACACGGATACAGATAGATGGATAATGTCCAAAAATTTCAAATATGTGTATTCACGAAACTCACTGTACAAGACTGTTCTCACAAATTTTCACATTGAATCTGGGCCTATAGACTATGAAAGCCTATGATGATGGCCAAGCTACCACGCTAGGGCTCAACCAACCAACCAGTCACCTCTTTTAGCTAATAATGAGGAATTCTCACACATAACTAATTCCTTAGTCAACTAGACATAAAACTATAAAGACACTAAAATATAACAATATTCTAACTTTCGGCATGCACTTGATCCAGCACCAGCCACTAGTAGTGGTTTATTTATATAATCAGCTGATCTGAGAGGACACGTTCATCACGGTCTAATCTTGTGCCATCAGAACCGATATATTTTTATTAATATTTATGAATATTTTTAACTCTTTAATATAATAAAATCTATCTCAGTTAACAAAAAAATTATGTCTTTTACCAAATCACATCTCTTATTTCCTTAAATTTGCAGCTTTAAGCTGAGAGAGTGTGTCATATTTTTGTCCGGTAGGGATGTGTATAAAAACAAGTTGCAAAACTTATCAAATGCCAAATAATTAACAAGTATCTAAATCTGAGGCCCCCTTTGAGCTTGAGGCCCAGGCCAAATGGCTCTCCTGCCCCCCCACCCCCCTCTCAGGATCTGCCTCTCTCAGGATCTAATGCTTCCGCTGTGGTTTTACTATGCTCACAGCTCTCCTGCTTGCTTGCCGTCAGCTGAGCAAGGAAGTGATATTTTGTTATGCCTATTGTCACTAGCAGGCTATTTTGCCTCTTCTCTTGGCTCATAGCAGCTTTAACAGATGAGAAAGAAGGAAACTTCGACTATTCAGGCATGGGCAGGAGTGAACTCTGAGACCTTCGCAATGCCAGGACTTGTAACTGTATTTCCAACAGCTGAACACAGATTGTATCCATAAACTCATAGGCTTTAAGGCCAGAAGGGACCATCACAGCCATCTAGTCTGACCTCCTGCACATTGCAGGCCCCAAAACCTCACCCCTCCTCTCCTCTGATAGACCTGTTACCTCTGACTGAGTTACTGAAGTCCTCAAATCATGATTTAAAGACTTCAAGTTACAGAGACTCCACCATTTACATTCATTTAAGCATGCAAGTGACCCATTCCCCGTGCTGCAGAGGAACACAACCCCCTACCCCCCATGCCTTCCGCAGCCCAGGGTCTCAGCCAATCTGAGCTGGGGGAAAATTCCTTTCTGACCTCAAATCAGTTAGACCCTGAGCATTTCAGCAGAACGCACCAGGCAAATACCTGGGAAAGAATTCTCTGTAGTAACTCAGAGCCCTCCCCATCTAGTCTCCCATCACTGGCCACTGGGAATTCACACCTAACATGGCTAAAATCTATGTCATATAACTGTGCTGTATAACCATGTTACTGTAACCCACCCATGTGCTGCTGACACAGTCACACATATGCACTTTTAAGGAGCCAGGGCTGGAATCATGGTTCTTTCCTTGGCTTCTGCCACTTCAGTTTAAAGAGATCTTGCTCAAGTGGTGGTAGCATTGTAGCTCTTGTACTCTCTGTGCACCAGCCAGTCTAGTTGCTCCAATACTGCAGTGATGGGCAATGATATAAAAACCTGGATAGCTAAGGCCACATCACACATACACATACTCACACAAGTTACCTCCTCCAGGGCAGGGGAGTTCTTGTAGCCTACAGTATGGCTGTTAAAAAAAATTCCTCCTGCACACCAGATAGGGGAACTATCTTTCTTCAGTACTCACATGGCCCAAGTCACCAGAGCACCTTATAATCTTTAACGTATTTATCCTCTAACACTCCTGTTCTTCGCGTGTCTAGTGCTAACTAGCACTAGACACGCGAAGAACAGAAGCAGTAAGTGACTTAATCATACCAGAAGCCTGTGTTAGAGGTTGGAATTGAACCCAGCTCTTCTAAATCCTAGGCTAGTGCCCTAAACACAGGGCCAGGCTTGCTCTTAAACTGTGCCATGTTCTTTGTTGTCAGGTGTTACTTTGGTTGTCAGCTGGTATTTAAATATGTCTGTAACTTGTATAGTTCCACCTGCAGCATGGGCAGGGTCTGAGAGACATACCTGATGTTTCATTTTAGAATTACATTTAGATTTACAAAGCAAGGCTTTGTTGGTTGAGCATTGAGGCCAATGAAAAGCAGTGCTGGTAGGAGGGTGGTGGAGGAGGGAGAGTGGTCAGAATTGGAAGTGGAGTTGAGAAAGTCAGTAATGGAGTTCCCATTAAAGCTAGCACTCTGGTGATCTCATTGGCCTTTAGGGATTTGAGCTTTAAAAGTTTCACTGCCATTGATCTACAACCTAAAAACGTAAAAGAACTGTGAGCTCTACTAGTCATGCCATTATTACCTTGATGTAGAATTCTGACTTTTTTTACATACCCCATCACAATCTACTGCAATTAATATTTGCTGATACACATAGACCTCATTAATAAAAGCCTAGCTATACCAGGAATGACATCGTAAATTTACACATGTGGCCTTTTCCCCCACGGTGTCCTTAACCAAATGCATTTATTAGCCCGAGTGTGCTAGATTGATCTGGAGCTGCATACGGCAGAAGTGTTTTTTTCACATGATAATTGAGACTTAGATCTTACCTGCCAATGTCTGGAAAACAACGTGAAAGGATTCAGTTTTATTTCTTTATTTTTTTGAATTGCAGAGAGATAATTAACTGAAGCTTGATCACTAGGGAGGTGAGGATCAGATTAAATTACCACTCATTAATCTGGAGGCATTAAAAGCATTTAAACAGGATCCTAACATAGTTCTATGGCAAGCCCAGTTGTGTTCATCTTCACTTCTTGGGATCCTGTTTATTGATTAGTCTTAACAAATCCAGCTCTGTTAGTGTTTACATGTATATCAGCTTATCAGGATAGTGTTATAGTATCATTGCAGGGTGCTTGGTCTGCAAAGGAATCTTTTCTTACCATGAATATGAGGCTAGGGTTGTTTACAGCCCTTATGAGCTAAAACAACAAACAGTAAAGGGTGTAGTAACAGGTATGCTTGATGGAGGTGCCATGGCAATCAGAGAGAAATCTGTCTCTCTATCTCTACTAATCCAGGACACTGCCTGAATGTGAGAGGGGACAATGTCTTATATCTGCTGTATTTTTGGGTTTAGCCTCTGACAGATTTCCTCTGTAAGAGAAAATTTCAAACCGGTGAACAAGAATGTGAGCTGAGAGGTACAGTAGCTGATGGGAGAGTGTGACTGAATGCATGCATTGGCCCCACACTGTTAGAAGAGAATTTAAAGAATGAATGTTTAAAGAATGAATGTTAAAGAAATATTGCTCTCTGTAAGGGCTGGTCTACACAAAACCTACATTTTAGCTAATGCTGTAATCCCAAAGTGATTCAGTCAAGCTAGTACAACTTTTTATGTGGACACTCTTAAGCTGATCTAAACTTGGCTAGTGTTGGCTTAGCTTGCATCTGTAAATTTACCAATTTAAATTAAACCAGTACAATTTCTGTGTGTAGACAAGGCCTGTCTGTCACACCGGGCCACGTTATGAGAAGTGGAAAACAGGAAACATCAAGATTACATCTACACTTTTGTAGTTTAATGAGAAGAATAAGCAAGAAGAAAATGGCTGTGAACAGCTCTGGCTCCCAGCTATCCTCTTCTTCAAACCCTAGCCCAAACTATCTGCTATTAAGCCCATGGCTGTAACTAAACAGCTGCATGAAAATAGAATGTTCATCTCTGCTCCTCCAGCTTCATTTCACATATTGTAGGTGGGGCTTATTCTACAAACTGTCTTCCATGTTGGTTTCTTTCACCAGAGTGCAAGCAGCTGCTGGTGCAGGAAAGCAGGTATGTTTGAATTTGAAACAAACAAACAAACAAAAAGAAACAAGGGGAAAAAGACAATTGGAAGAGGGGGGAGTGCACGGTGAGCAATGCTCGAACATAGTGCATGTTCTCAGTGGCAAATGAAACTGGGGCGGAGGAAGGAAAAAAGGAACAGCAGAAAATAAAGCTTTACTTCATATAGCAGCCTGGGGGATTTCAGGCTCCCCAGTTACGCATTCCTTCAGTAGATCAAACAGGTGCTTTCCCATGTTTGATTTCTATTGTCTGCTATGTTCTTACCGAAAATCTGCCTGAACTGCATTGTCCCTGTAAACACTGGCAGCTAGATCCTCAGTGAGGGTAAACTGGAGTGAATGGTGCTTCTTTGATTTACAGCAGCTGTGGATCTGGACCCTTGAATCTTTCTTTGGGCATTGAAAATATATGGTAAGTTATACGTTTGAACAACCTCTGATTTTAAAAAGTAGATACATTGGGACTACTTGAGCTTGACTGCCAACCAGAATAGTACACAACCCCAATGTTATTTTTTCCTATGGCAAAGAAAGAGTTTTCCTTCTCATGTTCTGTAAAATATAGGAGCATTGTTATTGGGCTGGGGTAGCTGCCATTCTTGCTTGCCTTTCACAGTAGGCCAAGGTTTTTTTTCCAAACTTAACAGCAATTTTGATGCTTTTTCTTTTTCCCAGCTCTGTGATAATGTGAGTGGGAAGAGATTCTGGCCATCACTCTGCTATACTGTAAGATGACTTCTCTAGTATTGTCTGTGCCTTTGGGAAAAGTTCAACTTCTGTGAGGAAGAAAAATTACCTGGGAAGAATTTTTCATTTTATCTCTTTGTGTCTCCTATCATTTTTTGAAGAGGCTGTTCTTTGAAAGATATAAAAGTGTAAACAAAAAGTTCATGTTCCTGGCATGGTTTTAAAATACAGACAGTTGGGTTAGAGATGTGAGAAAATTGTAAAGAATTTAGGAAGGATCAAAGACTCAAGTAATTAAAGTTTTAATAATCTCCTTTTCTGCCCATTCCCAGCCTCCTGCTAGTCCTTGAATCTTGAAGGCGAATGCAATCTGTACAAGATTACTGTTAATTAGAGTAGAATCTTCCTTGTGTAAACCTGTGGAAAGCCATCCTGCATTTGCTTTTTCCAGAGTGGTGAATTGGAGAGCTGGGAGAGAGATGCATCAAAAAGCAGTTTAGTGCAGTGCTTTAATTTAAAGACGCCAGGGGTTCCTGTGAAGTTTCTGTCATGCAGAGCACAGTATTTCACTCTCACTTTATGTAATCCCTCTAGAAGTTTCTGCTGCACACAGATGGGGGCAGATGGCCATGTTGGGCTCCCGGATAGGTCATCCAGGGGAGGAAGAGAGGGTTTGGGAAGCCTGGGGAGGGCCAGTGGCATTTCCAGTCTGCCTATGATTATACAGATCCAGTGGCCACCGGCTCCTGTGTATGGCGTGTATAGTGTGTTTGTATATGTGAATTTAATCTCTGGTGAATACAGTACTCCACAAGAGCATCCAGCCTGAGCTGGCTGAAGACAGCTGCTTTGAACACTTATTTATTTTTATCATTTCTCCATGTTCTATGCTACTCATTGACATAGGAGCTCAGCACCTTCTGTGAGTTAATTAATGTAACCTCCGCCACTGGAGTGTTGTGAGGATAATACCATCCCCACTTTGCATGAGGGGAAAATAAGTCCCAGAGAGATGAATGCCAACATAGTCAAAAATAGGAAAGTTATTTCTGGGCTTCCTTGGGCCTGTGTTTCAGAGGTGCTGAGCACCTATTGTTGTACTCAAAGTACTATACGGGATCTTTTCAGGGGGATTAAGGCAAAACGCCACATTTATTAGTAATACAGGTATTAATTAATACTCTATCATATGCATATGATATATAACAGTCATGCATTCACACACACACACAGACAAAACACACTCCGTCTTGCTGTTGTTACCAACTAGTTGCTCCCCTTAACTGCACTGGCCAGGTGAGTTAGATGGGGAGGGATGGAGCCGGGCTTCTGCCGATCCGGATCGATGCTCGATGGTGACAAGACGAGACCAGGGTCCTTCTGCAAGACACCTTGTATTTATAGCAGCTTCCCTCTTATGCAAATCCAGACCAGATTCAAATCTGGGTCTGTGTCTGTTGGTCTTTGTGCTGCTTTTTTCTGGGTGTTGTCCCATGCTGCTCAAAGAGGGCGTTTCTAAAGAAGGTGCTTGCTTCTAATCCCTGAGGTCGTCAATATGTCTGCTTTTCTTTATTGGGCCCACTTGACAAGTTGTATTGTCCTTTGCTCTGGCTTCCATCCTCTTTAACTGTTGTAGCTGTCTGAGGTGGGTGTCTTCCAAGCCTCATGATTCACACCTCATTCAGTCAATGGGCAATTGATTACAGAGTGGTGGGGGGGAGATCTTATTCTACTTCTAGCAAAAGGCACATGTTTTTTCACTTTAACTATACTATCCTTAGGGGCTATAACATTTGATACAAAGTTTCTTACCAATTTTCTAATACAAAGTTGTATGGAGAGAGGCACAATGCCAAGTATATGAAATACAAAAATCAAACAGTGAACAGAAGTTACAATGCAGGCAAGTGTAGTGAATGGTGAACAGAAGTTACATTAATAAAGTGAACAATTAAAAACAATTTCATTTATCAGTTCTACACTATAGCTCTCACAGATTCCATGCACCTTACGTTAATACTATGGGAGCTGTGGATACTCAGCAAGGCTGGACGCACAAAACTCAAGGCACCGGCCACTTCTGAAAATCTGTCAGTAAGTGGCTTGCCCAAGGTACTGAACCCAGATCTTCTTAGTCCCAACCTTGTGCCTCACAGGACAGCATCTCCACAAGCACAGTGCTTCAGAGCACTACATTGCAACACTGACTCAAAGGGAAAAGTGCCACCTATTGAATTGCCAGCACCACTTTCTGCAACACCTGTGTCCTCCCTCCAGACACCTCCTGAGTCAACTTTACTTAGCTTTTGGGAGTGGCTGGGAATCAGTGTGCAAAGTGGTATGCAGCTAATTGAACTCTTCTGAACCTTGAGAGTTCAGGACCTTTTCACTGCTGGATAAAGTTTGTTTGGTTCTCATTATATGAACCAGTTGACCTATCCACAATTTTATGGCAGTTTTACACAATGCACCAATTTCTATCTCACCATCGTCACAGTAAGAGCTAAGGGATCTGATGTGACTATAGGTTGTCACTACTATATTTGCACAGCTATAGATAGTGAGAAGATTGCTACTACAAACATGTAGCAGACTAGAACATTCCTCACGTGGACTATTTCATGTTATTGTTTGTATTGGCGTGCAGCCTGGGGCCCTTATCGTGCTAGGTGCTGTACACAAACATAACAAAAAGATAGACCCTGCTCCAAAGAATTTACAGTCAAAGCCCCTGAGCCTCACATGCAACAAATCCTTGTAGACTGCTGCACTCTCTGAGCCTGTCGTAGTCAATGGGACCCCATGCAGACAGGGGTGGCAGGTTTGTATAATTTTTGGTGATGCCCAGAGTGGGTCCAAGTCCTGCCCCTCCTCCCCCTACACCTGCCTCAGGCTCTGGGAAGGAGTTTGGGTGTGGGAGGGACTGTGGGGTCCGGCTCTGGGAGGGAGTTTGAGTGCAGGATGTGGGCTCTGGTCTGGGACAGGGGGTGGGGTGCGGGAGGAGTGCAGGGGGCAGGCTCGGGGAGGGAGTTTGAGTGCGGGGTGTGGGCCCTGGACTGGGGCAGGGGATTGTGGTGCAGTGCTTACCTCGAGTGGCTCCCGAAAGTGACCCAGACCCCCCATCTTGCAGCAGCTCCTATGCCAGGGGCTGTAGAGATCTCCACGTGCCACTGCCAACAGGCACTGCCACTGCAGCTCCCATTGGACGCAGTTTGCAGAGTCGGCGCTGGGGACGGGGGCACTGCATGGAGACGCCCCTCCTCCACAGGCCACAGGGACCTGCTGGCTGCTTCTGGTAAAGGAGTGGGTGGGCAGGAAGATGCCTTAGCCCCGCTGCACTGCCCGTGGTGGTAGTGGGGGCCCGGGGCCCTTTTAAATCACCCGGGGACAGCAGGCATGGCCTCAGGGGGATGTTCTGGGGGAGACATGCAGGGCCGGGGGAGACACCCTGTCCTGAACTTTGGTGGAGCCGGGCCCCCATGCTCTCATATTAGTGGAGCACAGGCACCACGGGTCCATACAGCTCACCGCCCCTGCATGCAGATACGGCATCCTGCCTACATACAAGAAATTTCAAGATTGGATCTGGGGCCTAAGATTATAGCATCATGTTGGTATAGCAATAATAATGTAAATTGCATGAAGGTTTTCCCACAGCTGTTCCTTAACTAAATCCAAACATCCACAGAAGCCTGTGTATAGAAATAATAAATTGGAAACACCATCTGTAAAGTGTTGTGTCTGTTCATAAAGTTTAATTTTCAACACAAACTTAGATCCTTTTCCTGCAAATGGCTGTGCATGGGGTCTGGCCAGGTGGGGGCAGTTGCAAGATTGGGGTAGAAAGCATAAATCTTTCTGAGTTTTGGCTTAGAAAATTTTCTTTTTCCAAATGGTATAAAAAAATAAAATAAAATCAGTTACATTTCTGGTCTATTTTATTTTCAATACATGTAGGAAGTCCCAAGAGATCTTTTAGAAAAATAGAACTTTAAGATCTATAATTTCCCTAGCATAACTGTTCTATATTTATATCCTTTTCTTTTCCTTTATACTCTTTGGCTTATAATAGCAATAATTTTCTCCATTTCTTTCTCTGATAACAACTTAATTAGTAGCTGCCCAAAGTAGTAAGCATTCTTGGCCATGCTGCTGTTCCAGCCAGTAATTAACCTGGTGGGGAACGACTAACAAATATTGGGTGAGGGGAAAAAAGGGGAATTTGTTTTTTTTAGAAGTTAGGTCAATGTTACAGTACTAAAATAGAAAATGTAATAAAAAGAGGGAGGAGAAATAAATGTGTTGTCAAAACACTAGGTCAATTAGTTTAGTTAAAGGGCCAGGATTTTGTGATGTGGCCTTCACTTTGTAATTGCTCTCCCTAGTAAAGCGTTTCCAAAAGTTTCAAAGAGCAGCTACATAAAACTATTTTTTGTACAGGATTTTGGTGTTTAGTAAGTCCTAAAAACTGGATCTTAAATTACGTAAGTATGCTTTTGTCATTCTTGATGCTCCAGAATCTGATGTTTTAGACTGCATTTTTATTATTTACTGCCCAAATAGTACTAAAGGCGGGGTTGACAGAGGGGATAAGGGATCATTTTTCCAGTGTCTAACTTTAGGCATCCTACCACCCAATGGAATCCACAGACTCAAGTTAGGCACCCAGGCTCCCTATACAATGCATGGGGAGAGTTAGCTGCCTAAAAATGTAATCCACAGAAGCCAGCAATCTGAAGAGGGAGCTGCCTAAATTAGCCAACAGGAAATGCTGAGGACAGGGTTTCAGGCATCTAAGTGTGGGTCAGGGGAGGCCTCTCTCCACTTGGGATTCACAGCTGAAACCCCTCTCCTGGTGTTTGCAAAATAGTGTGGTGATGGTAGTACCCTACTTTTAATGTTTTTGGCCTTGTGGTTTGAACACTTACCCAGGGATGTGGGAGACCTAGGTTCAAATCTCCCCACTAGCTGATTGGGAGCAGGGATTTGAGCCATGTCTCCCACCTCCCATGAGGTGGCACTAACCATGAAGTATTTATTGGGCCAACAAAATAGTGAGAGTAACTATATGGCCTACTGTTTAAGATGCTCACCTGGGATGTAGGAAACCCAAATTCCTGTTCCAATCAATATTTAATTATTTATACAAAGTGGAACAGCTTCAACAGGAGAGATTGAGAGAGCCCTGCCTCAGAACAGCCCAGAGCCCTGTAGACAGATGACAGTACTATTAGGAATCCAGTTGGTATCCGATTCACTGTGACTTTTACATTAGAAGCCAAGTCTCTAGAGGTGAAAGGTTAATGGTAAAAATTATTATTATTGAACCAAACCCTGAAGTCTTTAGTCTGTTTTTACTCAGTAGTTACTCATGCAAACTCTCACTGAAGATAACAATGTCAGAGGAGGACCAAGAGGAAACTGAATAAGGAATTCAGGGTTTGGTCCAGCGGTACATTAACTTATTGTACAACAGAATATAGTTTTTCTAAGTGCAAGCTTCTAAGAAGATAGGCATAACTAGCCTCTTAATACATAAACACCCCCTTTCACAAACTGGATTCCTATTTGAAACTTCCATTTCTTTGTAATAACATAGTGTCAAAGTTCTCAAATGATGTAATCTTAAACCACTAGGAAAATGAATGAACTGATGGCATTCAATCTAGTAGGAGAAATACCTGTTTGCATTTCTCACTTACAGTCGGTGATATTTGTAGTGATAGCAGGAGTGCCTTACAAGCAACAGAAGGATTTTTGTTTTGTTGATAAACGCTTTCCTCAAAGGGCTAATTCCTCCCTCTGTGCTGCCACCCCTTTGCGTTAGGAGAGTGGTTGCCAGCTTTGGTTAGTTTTGCTTTGTGTTTCTATTCCTTGAGTGGACTGTTTTCTGAAGAGAAGGGCAAGTTTTGCATGTGAAAGGATGCTGTGGCCTATACTGTCCCACTGAGCTTCAAACACCCACCACATGATTTCAGTGGATCTCTCTGCTAGTGCAATGTGAAAATGATACCAGTGAGTCATGGTCAGGAGTCTGTGCCTTCAGAATGAACCTTGGACTTAGCCTTCCCTCACTAATCCCCTCTCCAGATCACGTATTTAATAACAACAAAATAACCACTGGCTACAGAATGGGGGCAGGAATTCACCTCTGGGCGTGCTGGTTAAGGCTCAGAAAAGCTACCTGGGGGAATACCTGGGGTGCAGTAGGTGTACCTGACAGGTGCCCCCCTGCAGGATCCCCATTGGCTGTGTCAGGTGGGGGAGACATGGCCAGGGCATCCTGTGTCCCAGCTATTCTCTGAGTGTGAAAGGTCCATGGGATCATGGGCTTCCAGGTACAATTTTGGTCTGCATGGTGCACAGGGGCGGTGCATGAATTGCCAGCTGGGGGAGGCAAGGCGCAGCCCTGCCCCTTCTGCCCAAGGCCTTAGCTCTTCCACCGCCACCGCCCCCACTGCGAGAGTCCAGAGCCCCACTACTGTGACCACTGGCCCTACCTCACACTAGCGCTTCCAGCCCCGAAGTGCTGGGAGGGCAGTTGGCACAGCTGCAGCCTCCCCAGCCCTGGAGCACCAGCGGCCCCGAAGTCCCCACCTCAACTCCACCCCCTCCCTGCCCCCAGAAGATGCAGGAGGTGGGGGCTCAGGGCAGGGAGTGTAGGAGGTGTGCAGGGTGCGGCAGGGGGCAGGGAGTTGAGGTGTGGGGTGCAGGAGGGGTGAAGGGTCCAAGCTGCAGCAGGGGGCTCAGGGCAGGGAATTGGGGTGTAGAGTGCAGGAGGGAGTGTGGGGTGTGGCAGAGGGTTGGGGTTCAGGCAGGGGGCTCAGGGCAGGGAGTTGGGGTGCAGGCAGGGGGGCTCAGGGTGAAGAAGGGGTGTGGGATGCAGCAGGGGTCTCAGGGCAGGGGTTTGGGGTGCAGAAGGGGGCTCAGGGCAAGGAGTTGGGGTGCAGGAGGGGTGTGGGATGCAGCAGGGAGCTCAGGTCACAGAGCTGGGATTCAGGCAGGGGGCTCAGGGCAGGGATTTGGGGTGCAGGGTGCAGCAGGGGGATCAGGGCAAGGGGTTGGGGTGCAGAAGGGGTGTGGGATGCAGCAGGGGGCTCAGGGCAGAGAGTTGAGGGGTGGGTGCAGGAGGGCTCTAGGCCAGACCCCGAAGCAGCTTACCTAGAGCGGCTCTGGGATGGCAGTGGTGCACACCAGGGCCAGAGCAGGCTGCCTGCCCTGGCCCCAACCCCGGCAAGCAACTGGAACTATGTCCCTGCGGCCCTTGGGGAAGGGGGGGGACGCAGGGCTCCGCAAGCTGCTTGCTGCTCCTCCAGGTACCTCCCTCGAAGCTCCCATTGGCTGTGGTTCCCCGTTCCCAGCCAATGGGAGCTGTGCGGGGGCAGTGCCTGGAACCAAGGCAACATACAGAGCCCTCTGCTTCCGCCCCCTCCCTCCCCCAGCCGTAGGGATGTGATGCCAGCCACTTCAGGGAGCGGCGCAGGGCTCGAGGGGGACAATCCGCTGTAATTTGCCCACCCCTGGCCTGGAGGTAGGCCAGGGGGGCGTAGGCCGCATGGCGGGCTGCAGGAAATAGCCCTGCGGGCCACGTGTTTGAGACCCCTGGCCTAGATAAACCTACTACTGTAGAACCTCAGAGTTATGAAGACCTTGGGAATGGAGGTTGTTCATAACTCTGAAATGTTCGTAGTTCTAAACAAAATGTTATGATTCTTCTTTCAAAAGTTTACAACTGAACATTGACTTAAGACAGCTTTGAAAGTTTACTATGAAGAAGAAAAATGCTGCTTTCCCTTTATTTTTTTAGTAGTTTACATTTAACACAGTATTACGTATTAGCAATTTTTTTTTTTTTTTTGGTCTCTGCTGCTGCTTGATTGGGTACTTCCAGTTTAAAATGAGGTGTGTAGTTGACTTGTCAGTTTGTAACTTCGGTGTCCATACTGTATAATGAGGTGCACAAGTGGTTGGAAAATCATACTCAAAGAGTAGTGATCAGTGCTTAACAGTCAAGTTGGAAGGCCATATCAAGGGAGTCCTGCAGGAATCTGTCCTGAGTCCAGTTCTGTTGTTATTATTTGGATAATAACAGAGAGAGTAGACCATAAGATCTGTAGACCATACCAAGCTTGAAGAAGTTGCAAGAATTTTGGATTAGAATTCAAAATGATCTTGATAAAGTGGAGAAAATATAAACAGGATGAAATTCAATAAGGACAAATGCAAAGTATTACACTTCGGAAGGAAAAATCAATTGTACAAATACAAAATGGGAAATGACTGCCTAGGACGGAGTACTGCAGAAAAGGATCTGGGGGTTACAGTATATCACAAACTATATCAATGTAATATTGTTGCAGAAAAAGCAAACATAATTCTGGGATGTATTAGCAGGAGTGTTGTAAGCAAGATACCAGAAGTAATTCTTCCATTCTATTCAGCACTGATAAAGCTTCAGTGGGAATACTATGTCCAGCTCTGGGCACCACACTTCAGGAAAGATGTTGATAGGTTGGAGAAAGTCTAGAGGAGAGCAACAAAAATGACTAAAGGTCTAGAAAATGTGACCTATGAGGGAAGATTGAAAAAAATGGGTTTGTTTAGTCTGGAGAAGAGGAGACTTAAGGGAAACCTGATAACAGTCTTCAAGTATGTACAAGCTTGTTATAAAGAGGAGGGAGATAAATTGTCGTCTTTAACCACTGAGGACGGAACAAGAAGTAATGGGTTTAAATGGCAGCAAAGGAGATTTAGGTTCGATATTAGGAAAAACTTCCTAAGTGTAAGAGTAGTTAAGGTATGGAACAAATTACTTAAGAAGGTTGTGGAATCTCAATCACTGGAGGTTTTTAAGAAGAGTTTAGACAAACACCTGCCAGAGATGGTCTATATAATACATAGTCCTGCAGTGATGCTATTGAGGTCCCTTCCAGTCCTACATTTCTATGATTCTATGTTAGCAGAACTGAGTTATTTCAGCATAAATGAAAAAGTGAAGTATTCACTTATATGTTTGATGTGCCAACAATCTAATCCATGTGGCCAGACCCTTTTGTCCACGTAGAGGCCCAGGGAAGTCAGTGCTACAAGTTCTCTATAGCTAGTGGGAGGGGAGGGTTATGTTCTAGAAAAAGTTACTGGAGCTGTGCCCTTCTTTAGCAATAATAACAACATGCAGCCACCTGGCTGAAATTCTGCTAAAGAGGGTATGGTATGCACGAGCATCTCTTTCTCTTGCCATAAAATTTCTACAGAGTGAAGTCCCTTGTTAGCACTTGACAAGGGTGCAATTAACAAAATGAACAAACTGTGAGAAAGGCATATTCATGTTGTCCTTAAGTACCACTGACAGCAAGACTCCCAGTCATCTCCAGAGCCTCAAAAATTTATCCAAGTGTAACTTCCCCATTAGCAGCTTTTAAAATATCTGATTACATTGGATTTTCTTCAAAGGTTGAAGAATAGCAAATGTACCATCTTCTGTTCTATCCAAATTGTTAACTGTACTTTGAACTGTAAATTTCCAACAATATAACTAAGTTTTTTTTCATTTTAATGAAATAACACACAACCCCTAGTGTAGACATAGCTATATTGGTATAAAGGTGGCTTATACCGGTTTAGCTTAGTCCCCATCACCTGCAGAAGTGTGGGATCATACCACTTTAACTATACCAGTATAAATGAAATAGCTGTGTGTGCGGACAAGACTTCAGGCATAGTTTTGAAAAATAGCGATTTTTCCTTAATAATTAACGATATTATTGTGATATATTGGGTAATATGGTGCCCTCTGTGCAGTCCCAGTGGAGTCAGTAATAATATGCAGGCTACATTTATGGCCAGCTAAGGCTCTTTCTATGTGAGTTGGAGCTGTAGTGAAAAAAACGAAATATTTTATTAGAAAAAATCATGAAATAATTCTGGAACAATATTCATAAGCTACCTGTGAAACACTTTAAGCTGTGAAAATAATGCGATAAATAGTAGCTGAATAACTTATTCAAAATATTGTACAATTTATTGCAAGATGAATATCATTTCCCCTGCTTCAGCAATAATATGATAGATGTCAGTGCTGATATAAAATTTCCATGGAACTCTTTCACCCTGCAAACTGCTAACTGGTAAAAATAAATAAATAAAATAAAGGAGGAAAGATGTTCAAATCAATTATATGAAGTCCAGGTCCAAATAATAACTTTCTATCAGATATCAGATTTAAACAAAAAACAAAAAACCCTTGATAAATGATCAACAAATGTGAAAGCAACTTAAATTGCTGTTTTCAATAATTCAGTAACAAGGTGTTCACAGCCCTATTTGTACTAGAGAACGAAAGTGTAGATGCTGAACTCCTTGTTTAAGGTTCAGACTTCAGCAAGAAGGTGGATCAGGGTAAAGAAGGGCAATGATTAACCACAAAAGGCACTGAAGTAGTTTAATAATTGTTATTCCAAGAAAGGAAGGATCTACACAGAATAGGAATGTCAGGAGAGTTTGATAGACATACCTTAGCTGCATTGTGGAATAATCCGCTGATGGGGATATAAGTAGGAAAGATCTATTAATTAATTACTAGGAACTATGGACACTACCAGCTGGAGATCAAAGGAAACCCTCAACTTTAGAAGTAAGCAGAAGCCTTGAGACAGATGTTTCCTTTCCAGCCTTCTCATGCTTAGTAATTGTCTGATGTTGTCAGTTTTGGCCACATTTCCCCACCCAACCATCCCCTGCCATGAAAAGCAAGATGCTTTCTTGGACTTTGTCCCTCATCCTGCAAAGAGACCCATGTGGGCAGGGCCGGCTGTAGGCCTATTCCACCAATTCCCCCCAAATCTGGCCCCATGCCTAAGAAGGCCCTGTGCTTAAGAGGGCCCCGTGCCCAGTGCAAATTCCTTCCCTGGCTAGAGGTACCTTTTTAATTTTTACTCACCTGGCACCGCTTTAGGTCTTCGGTAGTGCTTTGGCAGGTCCTTCCCTTGCCCTGGGTCTTCAGCAGCAGGTCCTTCAGTGCTGCCAAAGACCTGGAGCGAGTGAAGGACCCACCACCGAAGTGCCACCGAAGACTCAGAGCACTGCCTGGTGAGTACAAGCCCCATGTGTTTTTTTCGTGTGTGTGTGTGTGTGTGTTTTTAAGTCATCTCTGCCGGGGCCCCATTGAAACTGTTCGAATTGGGCCCTGCAGTTCCTACAGCCGACCCTGCATGTGGGCAGACCCATTCACCCACATGGAGTCCAATTGGCTTTAAGATGGCTCCATGTAAGTGCAAGTGTCTGCCTGAGTGGGTCTTTTTGGAGGATTGGGACTTCTTCGTGTGAGCAAAAGCATGTTGGCTAGAAGGCTTTCAGTTAAAGGTTTGTAACTGATGTTTACAACCATTGTAACATGCAGTCAGCTAAAGAACGGTTTCATTTTTCATATGTATACAATTGCCTCAGGTAAAATATTCATTATGAAATAGTAACTGGTAATTCCAAGAATTATGATTAATGTAGTGGATGATTCTCAACATGAGTGTGAGATCAGGGAAGAATTGTGAGGCCACCCATTGTTCACTTTGCTATTTACACGTGAAAAGAAAGAGAGGACAGGAGAGGAATGTAAAATAATGAATGGTGTAGAGAATGCCATTCGGGAGCACCTATTCACCCTTTCTCTTAATACTAGAGCAAGGGATACTCAATGAACTTGAAAGGCAACAAACTTAGAACTGATAAAAAGGAAATACTTTGTTACAAAATTCATATTTAAGCCCTGGAACTGACTGTCACAAGATATTATTGGGGCCAAGAATTAGCAGGATTCAAAACAAGATTAGAGTTTTCTATGACTAATGACCCTATCCAGTTACGTTAGACAGAATAAAAATGTACAAGGGATATAAACCTGCATGCCTTAGAGGAATAGTGAACCATTAACTGCCTGAGGTTTGGAAGAAACTTTCTCTACTGATAGCTTGCCCCATAATTATCGTTAATGGGATTTCTTGTGGCCTCTCTGAGACATCTGGTACTTACCATTGGTTGTATCCAGTCAGGAAACACCATTACCTACGGGTAATGAATATTCAATATGAATCTGAAAAATTCATAGCAGTATATGGAGGAGAGTTGCTTTATTGTAATATATTTTAAAAATCCCTTCTCTCCCAAACCTGTGAATGTTTCTTCAAACTGGGTTGCATTATCACTTGTGATGAGTGAACCTCAAAGGATTTGGATGCAGCTCTGTAGTTCTGGTTTGCCAGGAGGGTGAGGCCCCTTTATTTCTTTCAGTTTGGGTTTGCTCACATCTGGTGAGTTTCACTTTGGCTTTAAAATAACTACCAAATTCAGCTAAAATAGTCATGTTTACCTAGTTTTGAACAGAACCCACAGCTAGAAGGAGGAAGGGAACATTTGCAAAACTAGATGAACCTTCCAACAAATTTGAATAAAGGTACCTGAGCCTCTTTGGTCTGGAAATTGTTTGAGAAAGATCAGGTTCCTTGTGGGATTCCCCGTAGTCCCTTGTCTAAATTGCAAACAGCTTTTTAGAAGGATTTTGCTATTTCTGTATCTAATAATAGGGGAAGAGCAGAGTGGTATGAAAATTAAATAAACACAAAATTATTGGAACTTCCCCAAATCTCCTGGAAAGATTCCAATTCTATTGTCTGGACATTTCTAAATTATGTCTAATTTTATCGGAAAGACCTCCGCTGACTATGCTGAGCTTTGGAATAGGCCCTAAAACCATACAATCAACATGATCAAATGTTTATACCTTGCAAAAGATTCAGTGATCCTGGTGCCGGATACCTGAGTTGTACATAAAGTCTGTCTGTCCAATGTTCTTGAGCAATCACTTCTCACCCTATATCCTGCCTGAGCCAATTCTAGTTAGTCAGGACAGGCCTGTTCTCCCTGACTGGCGTCGGTAGGGCTAGGCTGAGAACAGGATTTTACTGGACAAGTATCTTTAGTTATGGACCTTGGTCTCAGAGACATTTCATTACTGTCTCTTGTTGGCTGTTTATACAGGGTGCTGCAAGTCCCATTTATTTCAGCAGACTTATCTTCGACCCTGTTTTGGCTACTTCCTCACTTTCTTGTTTTACTGTTTGCCTCCCGCTTTCCTTCCTTATTCTTTGTATTAGTAGGAACTGGCTTCTTGGTTTTCATGTTTTATATTGGGTTTATGGGATGGTGTTCAGATGCCATTGATTAAACCCTCTGGGCCAGAGCCTCAGTTGGTGCAAATTGGCGTACGCTCTGTTGACATCAGTGGAGCTACTCCAATTTACAACAGCTGAGGATCTGCCTCTTTAATTCCATTAAATACAATTATATATCTGAAGTGTTTAAAAACTCTTGCTGGCAAAGTGCATCTCTTCCAGCACTGGAAACATCCATTTATTGTGGAACTGGTCTCACAGTAACAGCAACAGTAGGGAGAGTTTTGGATTTCTTGTAGACACTGGAAGCATAAGGAGCGGGTATTGAACTAGGAGAACTGCTCCACTTCATGTAGCAAGTATGTGCAATAGCGTCATTTTGTAACAAACCTAATGTTTGATGTAATTGGTAGAGGTGCATTTTCAGCCGATGGTGCAACGGGGTGCAGAACAAAGGTGATGTGAGCAGAGACATCTTAGTGCCAGTAGATCTAGCACATGTAGCAGATGGAGCGACTGAATGTAGTGGATTCACCAGTGTAACTGGCAGAAATGGAAGCCTCTTCACAGAGAAATTTACAATGCAGGACTGATAATGATAGTGATTGTTACTGTTGTAGTTTTGTTGAAAATGTGCTGAGTGTTGTACAGCTCATAGAAATAAGACTTGGGTCCAATCCCAAATAGCCTCCTTTCTAATCTAGCAAGCAAGATTCATTCCTCTCTTTTGTTCCTTATACCGTTGCCTGCAGGATGCTGTCATACTGGTCATTACGTGATCCCAAAGGTTTGACACAACACAATCGTGCCTTGTAGGCTGTTCTGCACATTTATGTTGCTCTGCATGGAAAGCACTTTGGACATTTTGTTTTGAGTTATAAATAACTTCTTGGATTGGATAGACGCTGCCTGTAATTCTAGCATTTAGGGGCTGGATTGTCTCCTCCACTCCTGTGAATGGAGGGGACAGAAATCCAGTGCCTTCCTCTTGGAAGATGGGGAGCTGCAGATCTGCAGTATTGTTCCCCTTCATGAGAATCTTGTGGAAGCCTCTTTGTCCTGCATTTTCCTGAGGATCAGATCTGCAGATTTTGATGCAGGCATAAAAGGCTGGGATTGGGGACTAGCCATCCTTCACTGCATCATTTGACCCTGCAGATTCCTGATCAGAAATCTTAGTGGAAACTAATGCTGCTTCAAATGTGTTTCAGTGTGGGAGAGAATGCTTGGGCTTTCTATTACAGCAGTACCCAGAAAGGGTCTGTGATGGGTTCGGTCACAGAGACCCCTCTTGGAACTGTCACCTGATGTGCTGAGACTACCTCTGAGCCCATTTTCCCTGCCAGAGATCTGAGATCCCAAGGTGTTACAGTAGGGGGCCAGTAACTTGAGCCATGCCACCCAGGGCTAAAGCCCTTGGGCTTTGGCTTTGGCCCTGGACCCCAGCAAGTCTAAACCAGCCCTGGTGACCCCATTAAAATGGGGTTGCAGCCCACACTGAGGTCCCGACCCACAATTTGAGAACTGCTGGCTTACACTGTTCAGTTCTCTGTGCAGCACAAGACGGTATAATTTGGGGTTTATTCTCCAGAGGGGGGTGCATGCTTGGGGAGCTAGGAGTTGCCTTAGCTGTAGCCTTCCTGTGCAGGGACTGGTCAGGGAGCCTGCATGTGCAGCTGGGTATGTCCCTATCTGTATGTATGCTGGTGAAAATGCCTGCTGGAAGGCTGTGCAGCTTGTCACAGCAGTACAGTTTGAGAGGGAGCCCAGGCTGGTGGGTCAGGGGCTCAGTGGTACCCCAGTTCCAGGTGGCACCCCAAGGGAAACCCGAGACAGCATCGTCCCACACTTTTATGACAATGCATGGATTCCATTGCTAACTGTGTTATTATCCATAGGGTGGGAGAATCTTGTATTTCTTGGCTGTGAAGTTGCATCTGTGCATTTTCAAATTTGGCCCCTAAGCCTCCTTTCTCCTCATCTGAAAAAGAGCTGCAAGAGCTGAAGAAGAGACCCACCTGAATGGAAATGGTGAGCCACTCTGACAAAAAATGACAAAGCCTTTGGGGCTGGAGCATGGGTGGCGCATGCACCTCCAATTCAGGGACACTAGCACCCATGCCCTGCCTCTTTTGCCTGAGGCCCCATCTCCACTCTCCCCTTCTCCCCCCACTGCTTTCACTGGCTGGCCCGCTAGAGTGGCCCCAAACCCTGGGCTGGCTCACTGGCACCCAGAGCAGCCCAAAGAACCCCTGAGATCCAGCGGCCAGAGGAGCTCTGAACCCCGCCATTGTCCAGCCCTGGTACTTGGCGGGGAGCATTAGTGAAGGTTTGGCGAGGCTTAGCCTACCCCAGCCTCCATTATATGCCACCCATAGTCTGGAGGCAAGTCTGTTGTAACTGTGTCAGTCCCAGGATATAAGAGAGACAATGTAGGTGAGGTAATATCTATGATTGAACCAACTCAAAGTGTCACAGCTAGTATTGCAAGGCGGGGCATATTGTTTGTTTAGCATAAGTAGTTAAACCTGTATTTAGCTGTGACACCCTGAGTAAGTTTCCCAGACCTGAAGAAGAGCTCTATGTAGCTCAAAAGATTCTCTCTCTTACCAACAGCAGTTTGTCCAATCAAAGCTAGTACCTCACCCACCATGTCTTTGGAGCCAAGAGTCATTTTATTGGCTACAGTGGAAGAGAGCCATTCTGGGAGCCAGGACAGAAAGAGGTGCCAGCGGAGACTTTTGTGAGAGGCTAGTGGAGGGTGAAGGAAGGGAGACAGAGGAAGAGAGGTCCTAGTGCCAGTTCTACTTTCTTTATTCACCTCCCACCAAAGAATCAAAGAGCTTCCCAGCCTCCCAAAAGGGTGAGAGAATGGAAGGGACCACTGACTATTACCATTTTTACTTGTCTGTATTATGATAGCACCCAAAGACACAGGCACTGTTCAGGGGTATAGGAAGACACAATCTCTTTCTCAAAAATATTATAGCTTAAGAGCTCATCTACACACAGTTTTTGTACCACTATAACTATGTAGTTTGGAACCAGATATAATTAAAGTAGTACAAGTCCCTAGTGTGGATGCAACTATACTGGTATAAAGGTGCTTATTGTGTAAACTTAATAATGCTGTTTACTTCTCTGGAGTATTGAGGATACAGTCATTAATATTGTACACTACTCAGATCCAAAGCCTAGTGAAATCAGTGGAAAGACTCCACAATCTTGAGAATCTTGGTCAGGCACATGTTGTGTTGATGAGGTCATATAATCACCTAGATGGATAGATACTGTGGTTGCTGAAAGTTCCAGTGGTTGCAGAAGATTCCGGAACTTGTCTGCTTTCATACAGTTGTAATGTTAGAATAGGAAAACTTACAGGAAACCTAGGGAAAACATTAAAAAGTTACAGTTTCGGAGATCTGAGATCCAAAGGTGTTATAGTGAATAAACGGCAAAGAGTTCTGTGGTATCTTATAGACTAACAAATGTATTGGAGCATGAGCTTTTGTGGGTGAATACCCACTTCGTCAGATGCATGTAGTGGAAATTTCCAGAGGCAGGTATAAATATGCAAACAAGAATCAGGCTAGAGATAACGAGGTTAGTTCAATCAGGGAGGATGAGGCTCTCTTCTAGCAGTTGAGGTGTGAACACCAAAGGAGGGACTGTGCCTTTTTTTGTGGGAGGCATCTGTACAATGCTGTGTATTGTGGGTGTGTGATTGGGCAGATAGGCCCTACACTGGCAAGGAGAAGGTTAATGAGGGCCTTTGACCCCAGTTACCCCCACTCTGCTACAGCTGCAGCAGATGTCGAGTGTTGAGAGGGGAGTTAAAAGGAGAAGGCCTAACACAGTTCAAGACTGACTGGGAAGGAGAGGAGAGCTCTGCTTCTCTCTGTGAGATATACCTGGTTATAGCCAAGACTCAAAGACAACTTGCTGGCTGGACTAGTCTCCTGGTGCATGGGATGCTCGGGTGCAGGGAGACCATCCAAAGAAACGGCTATTTGAAGACAGGCCCTTAGCAGAAGGGCGGAGTCTCACTGAAGACATATTGGAGGACTCTGTTTTGAGTTCTTAGCTTTCTTGTACTTTTGGACTTGAATATCTTGGCAAGAGTGGGATTGATACATGTCTTAGCTGGAGGGCTGAAGCACTAGTGCACTGGATAGAGGTGAGGATTGGCCACTGGAGGCCCCGAGACAGGATAAGCAGTGCCACACTGCGCTACAAGGAGTACCACAGAGACAGGCCCTGTCACAGAATGCTAGTTGAAACAAATAATAAAGTAACCTCTGAAGGCCAGGACCAGTGAGATATGGCAGTAGAATAATTAGGGGGAAGTTAGTTCTGGTAGTTTAATCTATTTGTATGTCAGTTCCTCAGGAATGAACAGATCTATAACTTTTGGTTACACAACAGAAAAAAATGTGACCTTTTCTCCCTGGAATGGGGAGGGATCCTTTGCATGTCAGAAAGCTGGAGTTCTTCATTGTATGTGTAGTTCTTTGGAAGCGCTGGGTAAATTTGACAGGAGAGCAGGAGATGATCTGTACATATCTTAGTCTAAAAAAGAATTGCAGCTACTTCAAATAATGATATGAGAAGAACTAATAGCTCTGACCTGGGTAAATGTAAGAACAAGCAAAGCTCAAGCTGATTAGGAGGATATGCAGCTATATCTCTATAGGAGAATAACGATGACACGCTCAGAAGTATTATAGGAATTATTAAGTGCCTGCCCAATTTATCTTGGTCTGTTTTTACAATTACCAGTGAGAGATTATGGAAAATGTGAGATATGCCTTCTGAACTTTATCTGTCCTAGGCCCCATTTCAAATTAAGTGCCAGGGTTTATTGGAGAAATTCCCTTTATGAATCTCCTTTGTAAAGAAAAATGAAAATTGTATAATTTCTTTTGAATATGTCCATTTTAGTCATACTAGATACAGAAGTGGCTTTTTAACAGTTCATGAGCAAATTTTTGTTTTGATCACTCTGGATACAGAAGTGCAGACTAGGGGAGTCACTAGAACCCCCATAATGTGACCATGGTGTGTGTGTGTGTGTGTGTGTGTGTGTGTATAAGTTAATGAGTAGAGGTCAGCTAGAGAGTGCTGACCAAAGAGCAAAGCAATAGTAAAATATATCACCAGACAGCATGTATTATCTCCAAATTCAGACAGATAGCTAATCAGCTTGCATGCGAGCCATAATATCTGTCGCAACCAAGTATGGGATGTTCCCTTCGACTTGCCTACAGCGAGGTGAAAAATCCCACGAGGAGGTAGTCTGTAAGGTAGCCAAGAGCCCAGGTTTTAGGTTAATATCTTTCCCTGCACCCAGTGAGTGAGTGCAAACTACAGACCACTGCTGTAACGTGCTGTCTCTGAGACGCACTGTTAGAACAGCAGCCTCTTTCTGCTCTTGGGGTGCAGGTTTTTAAAAAATGTTGCTGTTCTAAATGGACATCATTATATTAATATAACCTAAAATAAAAGACACCTTGCTTAAAAAGGATACAAACCTGTTATTTGATGATTCTACGTCTGCCCAGAGTAGTGGAAGAACATACGTCTATCTGTGTAGACAAAGTTCACATGCAAGAGTGAAGCAAAATTAATAAGACCATGTCACTAGACTGTAGTCTCTTGTTTTCAGTATCTGACCAGAGATGACATCCACTGCTAATAACTACGTCCACTATTAATAGCTATTTTAGCTACTTTTGAAGTCATCTCGCTGCTGTCTATCTTATAAATGAACTGGGGTATGTGAGGCATAGGAGTGCTGTCTGAAACAGTGGTGTGTGTTCATCCCAACTCGCTGATTTTTTTTTCTTTTCTGTCATATTGTTTTGCTTCCTATTCTTATCTTTAATTATGAAAGAACTTTCTCTAGAGTAGGGCTTTGCTCACACTGCTGTCAATTCCTTTAGTTTTTGCCATTGAGCTATGTATTTATACAATTTCCCTTAATCTATTCTTGTGCATCTCTTCATTTTCTTATGTTCATGTGTCTGGTTAAGAGACTCCTTGATCTCTTCATCCTTTTTTTTCTTAGAGGATGTCAGTGCCTTTTTCAATTTCCCATCACTTCCTTCCCAGTGTAAAATCCAAGATTCTTCCATTCACTTTCTCTGTTATTGCCGTGCTACTTTCTTGTGCTTTGTATCGATTTAAAGAAAAAAAAAGTTTCTGCAATTGCATATGGTTTCAATCTATTTGAGAATATGAGGAAAAATTCCTTTCTGACTATCTCTTCCTTATTATGCTTACATATGGTTGATTATACACTGCTTTTGATTTTTGGATCTTGTTTCTGCATAGCTTGATTTTCACTTTTGGTCACAATTACTTTAGTTATTGATCAATATCTTCACCTTTATAAAATACAGGTCATAGTCTCCTTTTAGTTGTGTTGATATAATTCCAGATTAATTCCACTGATTTCACTGGAATTACTCATAATTCACAGTCCCTTGCAGTAGTGTGGTCCAGTGATGATGGAATTTAACATGGTCCAACTACCCAATTTGTATGAACTTGTTTTCCTTTACTCCTGAATTCTTGCACATATTTGTGACTGCACCAAATGCCCTCCATGTGCAGACTGTTATTGATGCCGAACTGTGTGAAATTTCCCCAGTGTCGTTCATGTCACTGTACTGCCTGGTGCTCAGCAGCCACCTTACATGTTTTTTGTTTTGGAATGTCACGCGACTTGTTTAATGTTGTCTGTGAGTTTGTGGTCTCATGCTAGGACATGACTAGAAAATGATGCTGTCTGCATATCTACAGAATGGATACAATAGCATGAGCAGTGGTACCATCAGAGGTTCATTCAGGTGCCTCAATTCTGACCTGGTTCACTGAGATGGCTGTTCATTGTCCGTGTTCATATAGTTTGTGAGCTTCTGCTGGAAGGGCCAGGATGTCAGTTACATGACGTTTTTTGAGCTGGTCCCTGGGACCTGACTGAGAGCACTGACTCACAAACATGAGATTAGGCATTAACATCATGTAATTGCGTGAAAATGTCCCCAACCTTCCCTACATTTTATGGTTAAGTATTTTATTTAATTGTCAATGCCATTTATCTGGGCATAAAACATTAGATGATTGTTGCCCTACTGTGGCATGTGACAAACCGTGTTGTGATTACACCCTGGGATGGAGCATGCCCCCATCACAATCAGGAGAAGACTAATGAGCACCTCTGGGTTAAACCAGTACTAAATAACCAGCTGGAGAGCCAAGCTTAAAAAGGAGAGCTTGTCACAGGAAGGAATGGCAACCAGGAGGAAAGCTGCTGTGCCTCAGAAGTAGCTGACTTGCTACAGAGTTGCTGAGAGAGAAACAGCTGAGATGAGGAGCCTCCACCACCCAGAAGGATTTAATAGACCTGGGACAAAATGATCACTGTGGGACAAGGGTTGAAGAAGATAAAACCTGGACTCTCCATAAACAAACTATACTTTTATAAGAGACTCAGAGACTGAATGTTTCCTTAAGCAGAAGACCGCCCCACTCTCCACCACACACCTGAGACCCGGAGAGGATGGAGTAAGGTTCCCAAGTGGGGAAAGGACTCTGGAAGGCGAATAGACTCTGAAGCTGCCCCAATGTGACTCTCAGAAAAAGGCCCAGCCTATCACCTGCTCTCATTCATAGGGCTCTGTATTTCTCTGCTTTTGTCATTTCATCCAGGTCTGATTTTCATGCCAAATTAATAATTGAGACAAATTAAAGTTAGTGCTGTAGCTCGAGTCAGGAGAAATCTTTCTGGAGACAGATTTTGGAATGAAGGATATCTGCATGTGTGGCTGAAGGAATTAATGTTGTTCTATAACTAAAGGCAGTGATCCCCAATGTGGTGCCCGTGGGCGCCATGGTGCCCGCCGGGACATTTATGTGTGCTCAGCAGGGGAGAGAAGCTGGGGTCCCACGCCTGCTGGGGACAGAGTACTCCAGGGCTGCAGGCTGCGGGCACCAGCTTTCTCTGTCCCTGGCAGGCGCGGGGCTGCCGGCTGCTGGCGCCGGTGTTCTTGGTCCCCAGCAGGCGCGGGCCAATGGCTTAAGCCGGAGAGAAGCTGTGGCCCTGCGCCTGCTGGGGACAGAGAACTCCAGGGCTGAAGGCTTCATTCTATGTTAAAGTAAGAATAATAAATATATTTGGACCTGCAGTTCAACAATGTTTTACTTTTTTAAACTAAATAAGAGGAAAACTGTTTATGATATTTATTTTGTAAGAACTCCTTAATTTGTCTTACAGGTAGATAAAAAAAGAGCAAATTCACATGGTAAGGTGAAAGAGTAATTGCCGAATAATTTAATTTAATACATTTTACATGTAAAATTACCCTTTTTATCTCAGTGATTCATATATTATGTAATATTAAATATGATGTTTTTCATATTATGTAATGTACAAATATAAAATAAGCCTTGAAAAATTGCTGGCGCCCGCCACACTCTTCTGAAAACATGAATGTGCTACAGGCCACAAAAAGGTTGGGGACCACTGACTAAAGGAATATAAATGTGGTCTGATCGTGACCGAAAGCAATCTTGTATTCACATCTGATGCTCTATTGTAATAATCTTTGTACAAAATATGCTTTCTGAGGTATCATTTGAAAACCAATAACTCTCTGGTCAATATATGTAGCAGTATTATGTGTCAAGTTATGAAATCTTCATGTATGATGTTATTAGCATATGTTCAAACTAATAACTTTTGCCTAAGCAGGGCTGTGTAAACAGGTCAATCCTAAACAAAGGAATATGTGTTTACCTCACTTTATATATAAGTAGCAGACAGAGTCATCAAGACAGTAGTAGGAGGAAATGGTAGGAGACAAAGCAAATTTACATTTCAGAAAACACAAGTGAGGGAAGAAAGAGCATGAAGCCTCTTTCACCACCAGATTCCATATTGCCTTCTTTACTGCCTGAATAAACTTTACTTGGAAAGGTAACCCTCAGAAGAATCCACTTCAAAGGTTCGCTGGACTATAATAGAAAGGGGCAAAGAATCCCAAGATCTCTCTCACACCTAAGAAGACAAAGGCACCAGTGCCTTTGGGCTTCTGGAAGAGATCCTGGCCAAGGAATGTGTCAATCACCATCTTGCTGGGAGACTCTGGGTGAGAAAGGCCATCTTAAAAAAAGCCTTGAACCAAAACTTGCTAGATAAAGTTTTAAGCTTCCAGATGTGTGTTTTCACTTTTATTTGTTCATAACCATTTCTTGAGTTCACTTAAAGTCCTATCTTCTTTTGTTTTGTTATATTTTTTTAATCAAAACCAACCCAGTGCTGTGTTTAAAATGAACAGTTTGGTAACTCCAGTTAAAGCTGCAAACTGTTGAATATTGACCCTTTACAGGGGCGATGAACCTTGAATATTTGAACTGTCCAGGAGAGGGCTGGACAATGCAGAACACACATTTTTGGGGAAAATTTGGGACTGAGAGTATGTTGGGGTCACTCTGCAAGTAGTAACCAAGGCTATGGAAGCCAATGTGTGACTGGTGTGTTATTTCAGGCTGCTGGGCTGAGAGCTGCTGAACCAGGGCTGCAGCTATACATGGGCATTCAGGGTCTGACCTGCATGCTGGTAGGCTGTGAGAAGCCCAGGTTGGGAGCTACAGCAGCAAAGCATTCTGAAGTTCCCAAGATTGAGGGATGGGTGGTGACACAACTTGTCACTTGTCTGGATTGCAACCCAGAATGTGACATTGATATATGTGGCTGCTGATTCCAGGAGTGAGAGTTATGAGTGCTAAGTAAAAATAAATATGAAAAAAAAATGCTGGAGGAAGAGAGATTTTTTCATCTCCATCTTCTGGCATAACCCAGCTGCACACAAGTACAGAGCAGGCAAGAAGGTAACAATTGCCCCAAGAACAACTTCTACTTGCAATATAAATCTAAGTATAGTTTCCGGATGAAGCCGTCACTGTCCATGTGGTTGTTCCATGTAAAGGGAATCATTTCGCACTTGGCCATTTGCAAAAATGCATGAATCCACAGTTGAATACATAGGCACTGATTTTCAAAAAGTTCTCAGCACCCCGAACATTGGAATCAAGGAGAGCTGCAAGTGCTTAGCACCTCTGTGAATTAGACTCTGATACAGTTCCGTCTGGACTCCAATCTAGTTACTGATCCATGAGAGGGCCTTCCTTATCCCATGACTGCTTACTTTGCTTAAGACTCTTTGGTGAGGGACCCCGTCAAAGGTTTTCTGAAAGTCCAGGTACACTATATCACTGGATATCGCCACTGGATCACCTTTGTCCACATGTTTGTTGACCCCCTCATGGAATTTTAATATATTAGTGAGGCATGATTTCCCTTTCACAGAAGCCATCTTGACTCCTCCCCAACATATTGTGTTCATCTATGTGTCTGATAATTCTCTTCTTTGTTATAGTTTCAAGCAATTTGGCCGATATCAAAGTCAGGCTTACCAGCCTGTAATTGTCAGGATTGCCTCTGGAGCCTTTTTTAAAAAAATTGGCATTATATTAACTATCTGACAGTCATCTAGACAGAGGCTGCTTTAAGAGAGAGGTTACATACCACAGTTAGTATTTCTGCAATTTCATATTTCAGTTCCTTCAGAACACATGGGTAAATTCTAACTGGTCCTGGTGACATATTACTGTTTAATTTATCAATTTGTTCAAAAATCTCTTCTACTGACACATCAGTCTGGGACAGTTCCTTGGATTTGTCACCTAAAGAAGAATGGCTCAGGTGTGGGAATCTCCCTCACTTCCTCTGCAGTGAGGACCGATGCAAAGAATTCATTTAGCCTTGTATTCCTTGAATGCTCCCTTAGCACCTCGATTGTCCAGTGGCTTCTCTGATTGTTTGACTGGCTTCCCCTGCTTCTGATGTTCTTACAATTTTTTGCTGTTTAATTTTTGTGTCTTTTGCTAGTTGCTCTTTAAATTCTTTCTTTGTCCTGCCTAATTATACTTTTACATTTGACTTGCCGGAGTTTCTGTCTTTCTCATTTCCTCAGTAGGATTTGATTTCCAATTTTTAAAAGTCTTTATCTCTAACTGCCTCTTTTACTCTGTTGTTTGGGAGGTCAGCTCCCCTTTAAAGACCTAAATAAGAGCTGGATTTCAGAAGTGGCCAGCCACACAGCAGCTACTGTTGTGACCTTTTTATCACAGATTTCCAAATGGATCTGGCACTCAACATGCACCTGGCTCTTTTGAAAACCTGATCACTTATTTTGGTGCCTAAATGGGAACTGAGATGGAAATTTATCCCAGAATGTCTTGGACCCTTTGGGTGAGATTCTGTGTGATGTCTCTGAGACACGGTACAGAATTCACAGCCCAGAGAGAGCTAAGGACTGGAGAGCTCTTTATATAATAGTCCTCTGGTCTAGTCTGAGGCCTGGTCTACACTCAAAAATTAGATTGACTTAGCTATAGTGTTCAAGCCTGTAAAAAAAATTGTCAAGCCCTGAGTGCTGTGGTTAGGTTAAACTAACACCCAGTGTGGATGCAGGTAGGCCAATGGAAGAATTCTTCTGTCAATCTAGCTACCACCTTTTGGAGAGCTGGATTAACTATAGTGACAGAAAACCCCTTTCTGCTGATGTCAGAAGTGCCTACAATAGAACGCCACAGCAGTTTGGCTGCAGCTACGCCACTATAGCATTTATAATGTAGACGTAGTCTCAGTTACAGCAGCCTCCCTGGGCTGCCCTTTGGGCCCAGTGTTGCCAAGATCTTTGTAGTGTGGCCTTTTGTGACCCTGTCCCTGACATGCCCCTCCAGCCCTGCCTCTGTATGCACCCTACATTTGGGCTTGCGGTGGGGGCTCCTGGCTGTCTTCTGTGGTGTTTGCATTAGGACAATCCTCCCCAGCTGAAATTGGGGCTTTTAGTCCCTTTGCACCATTCCAGCCCTTTTACCTGGCATAAAGGAGTGGGTGGGGCAGGGGTAAAGATCTGACTCTTTAAGTATTCCCAGGAATAATCTCATACCAAAATGAACAGGTATAGCATGCCAAAATGAAGTGAGTAGCACAATTCTCTTATTTCTGGGTGAAATAGTCCCCCATCCCCCATGCTTAGGGCCTAGTCACCACTCAAAGCTCACTGAAGACTCTATGCTGGCCCTCAGCACAGGGAGGAGACTCACCCTTTGTCTGTGGTCGAAGGGAGTTCAGTATTGTCAAACTCAGGATATCAACCAAAAATTGTAAGTCAGTTCCTTCCTCTCCTCCCCTAAAATCAAGAGACTAAGCCCCCAAATAATGAGATTTTAAGACTATAAGATCATGTGGCTTTTAGTCTTTTGACTGTATAACTCCCTTATACTCCTCTGGAAGTATGTGTGAGATAATTGTAGGTTGAAAAGTCAGCGTTCAATGCCCCATTGCCTAGCTGCCCAAATGGAGACTTCACTTCCCTTATCATAGCAGTGAGGAGAGGATAACTGCCATCCATTACCTGTTACTGGCTTGACTCTCTTCCCTCCTAGTATATATCCTTTGATAAAAGAAGGGCTGGATGGTAAATAGTTTGAGAACCACTGACCTAATTAATGCATCATGCTTCACACTCGCACATAGAATTTATATTTCTTTTTAGGGTGATGAGTTATGACTATACATACTAAAGAACTTTTAAACATATAGCTATCATCCATGGAAGCAGCAGTGTCACAGCAAACACAATATGGAATTGGTTTAGCCTTTGGCAAGATGCAACATTTCCCTGAACTTTGCCCTACCTCACCCTACTCCCTCACATTCTCACTCCCTATCTCATGTCCAGCCTCCGAACCATACAGTGGCAGCAATTTTGCCTATAGACTGGCTTCAATCAAATTGAAAACAGTGGGGTGGGCGGGGGGTGGCACAGCAACCAACTTTATTAAGGGCATCCTCACTTCCAGATGCAGATAGACTGTAGGGGAATGGCAGCCCAGTGACAGTAATGGGAGATGTTGACCATTTTGAATAAGGGAAATGTGTTAGATGGCAGCCTTTCATCATGTTCAGGGCTGTCCTTAAGCATACACAGAATACACAGCTGCATAGGGCACCATGAAATTTAGGGCACCAAATTGCCCCAAATTTCATGGCGTCCTATGTAGCTGCATGCTTCGTATACGGCAGCGCCGGCGCCAGCAGCCAGCCCCATCCCCCAGCTGGCCCCCTTGTGTGTTCCTAGGAGGTTGAGGGGCCCAGGACAACTCCCTCTGCCCTTGCCCTGCCTCTTCCCACCCCCATCCCATCCCTTCTTCCAAGACCCCTCTTCCAGCAATAGATGCGGCCCTAGTGCTGGCAGCTGGGGTCAGGCCTACCCCCGCACTCACCAGCAGTGGCGTAAAGAATAGTAACCCAGACTGCTCCACTCCACTGGCTCCCTGCTGCGTCACTCCGCTTCCCGCTGCCAGTGAGTGCGGGGTGTGTGTGTGGACCCCTACCCCCAAGCCTCCACCCCGAGCGACACAGGTGGGGCAGGGGGAGTGGAATGGGTGGGACTGGGTCATTCCGCTTTCTGCTCCCACTGCCCCTGCTAATCCTCCAGGCCACTCTGAGCCTGTGGAGCCCCCCAAAGCAGCCCCCCCCCACAGCTCCTGCCTCCAAGGTCCTGCAGGCCTTAAGGGCAGCCCAGACCCTCCATTGGGGGGGGCGGTGCTTGGGCTGCATAGGGCACCATAATTGGAAGGGACGGCCCTGATCATGTTTCTATGAGCAGGGTCAAAAATAGGGTTGCCAGGCATCTGGGTGGTGACCAGAATGCCTGGTCAAAAAGGGACCCTGGTGGCTCCGGTCAGCACTGCTGGCTATTAAAAGTCTGGTTGGCAGTGCAGCGGGACTAAGGCAGGCTTCCAGCCTGCCATGGCTCTGTGTGGCTCCCGAAAACAGCGGCATGTCCCTCCCTTCAGCTCTGAGGCATAGGGGCAGCCAGAGGGCTCTGTGCACTGCTCACATCCCAAGCGCCGGCTCTGCAGCTCCCATTGGCCAGGAATTATGGCCAATGGGAGCTGCAAGGGTGGTGCCTGCTGACAGCGCAGCACGCACAGCTGCCTGGCCATGTCTCTGTGTAGGAGCCGAAAGGAGGGGGACATGCTGCTATTTCTGGGAGCTGCCTGAGGTAAGCGCTGCCCAGAGCCTGCACCCTGACCCCCTCCTGTGCCCCAGCCCCCTGCCCCAGCCCTGATCCCCCTCCCACCCTCTGAACCCCCCCAGCCCAAAGCTCCCTTCTGCACCCCAAATCCCTCATCGCAGGCTCTACACCAGAGCCCGCACCCCCAGCTGGACCCGTCACTTCCCCCACACCTCAACCCCCTGCCTCAGCCTGGAGCTCCCTCCCACACTCTGGACTCCTCATTTCTGGCCCCACCCCAGAGCCTGCACCCCCCAGCTGGAGCGCTGATCCCCTGCCACACCTCAACCTTCTGGCCAGCTTGGTGAAAATGAGTGAGTGAGTGAGCGTGGGGGGCGTAAGTGACAGAGGGAGAGGGGATGGAGTGAGCGTGGTGCGTGACCTCATAAAGGGGGTGGGGCAGGGGGTGGGGCAAGGGTGTTCAGTTTTATGCAAGTAGAAAGTTGGTAACCCTAGTCACAAACCACCTGAAAAATCAGTAGTCTCAATAAAATCACAAGAGTTTGCAATGCTGGAAGTTTGCATTGTTTGTCTAGAGGCAGGGGAAGGAGCCCTTCTGTCAAATAAGAAACATTTTATTAGAGGGAAAAAAGAAGTACACGGTAAAAGGCCAAATCTGCCCTGGCCATTGGGGTGATGGGGTTCAGGGATACAAATCTGTGTGCCAGGTGCCATAGAGATCCTGCTGGCCAGGGCAGGATTCCACAGGGCAGACTGGAGATCATGCACTGTGAGGCATGCTTTTCTGCATCATTCCCTGAACAAGAGTGTGTGGGTCCACTCTGCCAACAAGCAACCACTGCAGAGGGCAGCATTTGTGCTAGCCAGATTGGAGGATGCGGCTGGACATGGTCACCTCATCCATAATTCATTTACAAGTACATTTTGTTCAGGCCCTGCCTCTTTTCTAAGTGGGGACTGCCTAGAAAGACCCTCCCTGCTGCTGGATATATTATGTTGCAATGTTATTTGTCAGGGTGAGTAGAGTGTTTGTGTAAGTGTCTTATTATTTAAATCTAGATAAATAATGAATCTTGTTTTCCATTTTTTAAATTTGTTATAAGGGAGGATGGAACTTTGCCTTTATCATTTCCTACTGTAGGTTACTTTCTGTGGTCGCATCAGATGGTAAATTCTCAAATTCAATTTCAGGAGGTATGCAACCTTCACCCCAGAAAAGATTATAGCAGAATGAATATTTTAGTTCTTAATTTGTCTTTTAAATTTTGGATGTGCTATGAGAATTATTTCTTTAATCATTTTTTTAAAAATGCAGATAAAATAAGTGAAAAGAAAAGCAGTGATTTCAGTTTTAAAACAACTTCCTTTTCATTATTTTTTCTCCTGAAACCAAATATCATATTTATTTGAACACCGTAGAAAATATTTAACCTATTCTCAAAGGTTAAGTAATCAACTGATAAGATTTGTAGCTAAAGTATGTTTAATGTACTCATTAAACACAGTATATGTTAGGTAATTTTTCAAAAGTTATACTTCTACTTGTAAACCATTAGGAAGTGGAAAGGAAAAAGTCAAAAGAACCAGGGCATTCCTTGTGAACAAACACAGTTGTGCATTGTATAGACTGCTGCTAATTTATATATCTGAGTGCAAAGTGAGTCAAAAAAGCCAAAATAACAAGACCAGTAGAAAGCTATAATTGATATAATTCATTCTTCAGTGTAAGCTAAGAGAACTAACTATACAGCATCTTGCTCTTAAAAAAAAAAGCTAAATATTTTAGCTCACCTTATAATTTATGAACATAATAATTGGAGTAGGAAGATTGAGTGTAAGTTATAAAGGCTGAGGCCTGTGGAAACAAACATTATTTTTGGTGGACTTAACTCCCTCCTCTCTCCAGCCCTGACAGAGAATATTTCCATAGCCTGATTATTTTTACTGGTGTATTTCAAAGACAACAGTAAATAAATTGATAAGCACTAATATGCCACTTTTTAGAAAATCTGTTTAAGTTTAAAAAAGAAAATTTAAGTTTCTAAAGTGGATCCATTTTGGGAATTTTTACTGAAAATGTTTTTAATAATTTCAATAAAATATTGTTTAAAAAGGTGTACAATTTTTAACAGAAAAAAATTCAACAGTTTTGCATGAAAATTTTTTTTTTTTAGAAAAAAGGTAATTTTTTGTTGAAAAAGTTGTTGGAAATATTTTGACCAGCTCTAGTCTTTCTGACCACATGAATTAAACACATGGGCAGGAAAATAGGAGGGGAATTAAGGTGAAAACATATCTCCCCTATACAAACTGCAGTTTTGAGAAAATAGCTCATAAGGAGAAAAGGGAGGAAATTGCCGTGCAGGAGAAACCCAATCAGTGCCAGATTTATGCCTTACTCTGCAAAGTAGTCCTACTGAGTCCATTGGTACCCAAACTTATGCTGAGTAGTAATTTACCCAGTGGGACTAGTTGAAAGGTAAATTACCACTCAACACAAACAAATATGGCAGAATGTGTCCCTAAGGCAATAGTTCTCGAACTTTTGTACTGGTGACCCCTTTCACTTAGCAAGCCTCTGAGTGTGACCCGCCCCATAAATTAAAAACCTTTTTTTTATATATTTAACACCATTATAAATGCTGGAGGCAAAGCAGGGTTTAGGGTGGAGGCTGACAGCTCATGACCCCCCATGTAATAACCTTGCGACCCCCTGAGGGGTCCTGACACTCAGTTTAAGAACCCCTGCCCTAAGGGATTATAGCCATTCAGAAGGGATCAATGATACAAAAGAGAATCAAAATAACAACGCAGCAATCAACTAACTATTAGGTATATCCTTTTTGTGTCTAGTTCAAGGGTTATTGTGGGGTTCCAAACACACCATACTTGGTCCCAACCTAGCTACATTTTCATGCTGCACTTGCTCGTGAAAATCACACCACAGTGCAAGATAATTTGTGCAACTGTTACATCTACATTTATGGAGAGAATGTTCTCCACTTTGATCACTCTTGAGTGGAGGGAATAGTCATCGTTTTCCACTGACTAGCAGAATGGTATTTTTAACTGTTTTTATAAGCAGAAGTCACTCTGACTTCTTTGTGGCTAATAAATTTTTTTACAGACACATGTGTTCCTTCAGTTCGGAGGTTTTTGTTTGTTTTTTAAAATAATTAGCTACCAGCTTTGTGTGTCCCCTCTCAACCATTTCCCCTCCTTGCAATGACAAGTAGCGATTTTACTCATGAAACCATTAGCAGGAAATCTGGGAGCCCATAAATACTCTCAGTACTCCGAGGTGTGTGCTTTAAAATGCCTATTTACAACGGACTTCATGACTATACATAGTTGCTGTATATTGAAAAGAACTTAATAGTGAGATTTCATAATATTTTTACATTGCAGCAGTCATCCTGAAGGCTCTAAACTGGCTATCCTGGGAGCTGCTTCTGCACCCAACCTTTTATGACTTTCAGATAGGCTATGAACCGCATGTAATATATATTTAAATACTGTAGCAGCCCTTAGATATCATAGTGATATGTGCGTTTAGATATACCCAGGATAGACAGACAGAATATTTATGAAGAAACAAAGCACATGTTTTCTGCATTTAAAATTTTAAGCAGAGATTGAAAATTTGAAAATGCTATAAAGTTAAGGCTAGTTGATTTATATCAGTAAGAATACGTTTTGGTAATTCAAATCTGAATATCATGTCCTGCCTCAGGGAGTGAACATTGTTTAGTAGCAGGGCTGCTTGGAGAATGAGGTTTTATTCTGTGGAAAACGTCAACTTTTCATCAAAAAATTGAAAATTTTTGGCCAAAAAATAAATGTTTGGGTTTTAGCCAACATTTTTCAATTTTGGGGTTTTCAGTTTTTCATCAAAAATGCTAATTTCCCTGTTGAAAGCCAGAACATCCGGCAAAAAAGTTAGTTTTGTCAAAAATGCAAATTTACATCTCAAAAGTGTTTGCACCAGAACTTTTTGACCACCTCTACTCGATAGGCACATACTACCAGATTCCTACATGATAATTCAGTGATGCTAGCGCATTCACTGCAGTAATCGTGAATAAAAATGACAAACACCTTCAGTTTAGGATAATTTAGGGCTTGATGCTCCATGGTTCTGAGCACTGTGGGCAGATCCAGCAAAGCACTTAAGCACATGCTTAACTTGGAGAATAGTTCTGTGACATCAGTGGGATCATATTCATGTGCTTAAAGTTAAGTGTGTGTTTACGTACTTTGCTGGTGTGAATTGGACTGTTAAGTATTTTGGAGTATGAAGTCCTTAGTGACTGGCTTACCACCGTGAAAAAAAAAATTCATTTGGACTCAAAACATAATTGGGGCTAACATAAGCCTACTGGGAAGCTTTCCACGCATATGTCTGAGATACTATGGTTGTAATTGAACTAGTTAACAAAGGTAACTCAAAAATTGCATTCAAAATATAGGGGTTTTTAAAGACAAAGTTAAGTTTTTAAAACAAAACTTACACTGAAGATTTCATCCCCCACTTTCTTCTCAGTTCCTTTTGACATCTGAGACGAGAAACCACAACTGCATACCATTTATAGATTTTGCCTGATTAAAAACAGTTTTCCTTATAGGTCACATCATGTGTAAGACACAAGGTTTTTGTCAAAAGACCCGCTACTGGCAGAAACTTTTGCTGCTATTGCTAGTAAGAAATTAGTAACTAGATCCATGGCCTGTTTTATGCCAACTTTATAATTACACTATTTCAGTGGTAAGCCAGACATTTGGGCCAATGGTAATTTAGAAATTCTAGATTTGTATTCAGTTTTTCTTTTAATGTTCATCTTTACTGCCTCTGAGTCTTCTTACAACATATAATCTTCTTGCATTTTTCTCCTTTACTATGGTTTCCATGACCCTCTGTTATAACATAAGAAACTCTTCTTAATCGGCACAGCTCTATGAAACCATAGGAAACAATTACTGGCTTTAAAAAGCACAATTTTTTTGTGCATTATGGGACAATTTCTGCCCAAAGATAATTATATACAGCTCCCATTGAGTTGTGTGACTATATGGACAGAATTTGGTTATTGAATTCAGAAATGCATTTGCTTCAGTGTAATGAAGTCATGGGATCCTACATACTCTACTTCACTTCTTTATCTGGAAGTTCTTTTGTGACATATCTTTATATGATAATTGCCTCTTTAGTCTTAACAGGCCAGGATTGCAGTGTGTACGAGGCTTGTCATTCTTGTGTTTGTGTATCTTGCAAACTGTCTTAAAATTTAGAGGACTTTGCTAGTAGTATCATTCAGCTTTGATTTTTGTAGTGTGTCTGTGTGGTATCCTGTCTCTACCGTAAAATATACTGTCAAAAATGAGACTTACAAATTTCTTCTTTCCTTCTGCTCAGGCTTTTTGTTTGTGTGTTCTATAGCATAGTCTCCTGATTGCTTTGTCTATGTTTTATGATTTTTCTGTATTTTATATTTTTTGAACTTTAACTAGACTTGGAAATGGTTAAATCTTAACTGAGAGCCATCCAAACCTTGTGAATTTCAGCTGAACAGTTTCTCCAGCTGGTCACAATATACAGTACTAAAGAGTCATTCATTGCTGACCAGATTTCTTTGCCAGTCTAGCTGGAACCATATTGATTCCTCTCAAGCCCTTAAGAGTCACCGCAACCAAATACCAAACACACTTTCACATGTTGCATACTAGGACCTTGTTTACATCATTCCAACAGTGCAAGCATGATTCTTCTCACATCTTGGATAGTTCCTCTCTCCCGCTCTCCTGCACTTATGGTTATTACCCATGCTACACAGAAATAACAACAGTATGAAAAATACAAGCCAAAGTGTGCTTTTATAAAAGAGCACCCTACAATGTTATACTTCTGCTGCAAAATATAAAAATCATACATTTGTGCCACAGTGTATGATGCTTTGCATGATAATTATTGACATGTGGGACAAAGTGCATCCTATATTGACTTGATGAGAACTTAAGACCAGCACCAAAGAAGGGTTAATTATTATTTTAAACAAGATATGGGGAGGTCCTCCTGCATGCACCACCGCTAACCTGCCTATTTAGATGAGTATCTCTCCCTGTGCTCATTAATTCTGAACTTCTGCTGAGAATTTGAGCTGGAGTATTTGCTTCTTCACACTACCTCAAAGTATAAGGCCAGCCAATGCTTCCTCTAGAGACAGATGTTTTCTATTTCAGAAGTCTCAACATTGTGGCTTTGTTGATTGTCTTTTCACCTCCAGATTTAGTTTTAGTTCCAGCTAAAACATAGCTAATCATTTTCATAAGTTATTTAGTGCCACTGTTGGAATGCATCCAGCTGCACGTCCTCTCGATCCTCTGAGTGTGTGTGTTGCTGTGAAAGTTTATATCAGGAGTACGCTCTGCACACTGACATGGAATAAATCTTGAAGTAATTTTCATCATAAAAAATTGGTGAATGAATGATTTTCTATTGCTTGTTACTAAATGTATATTCAATGCCTCTTAAAAAAAAAAAATCTTTAGATTCCTTGTCCGAGACAGCCTCCTGTCTACCACTATACCTCTCCTTGTTTACCATCATGGAAGGAGCCCATTTCTCAGGTTTCTGACTGTTTTAAATGAGAGTGGGTCATAAAACACAAGCCTGTTTTTGTCTGGTGGTGTCGAAGCATCAGGCAAACAAGAAAGTTGTGGGTGCCATTGAACACACATTTCCTACGTTTCTAATTAAGGGCTCGTCTACAGTAGAAACTTAATTGGTATAGCTACATCTCTCAGGAGTGTGAAGAACATACATCCCTGAGAGACGTAGCTAAACCAACCTAACCATCAGTGTAGACAGTGTTAGAAGAATACTTCTGTCAACCTATCAACCTATTTACCACCTCTCAGGGAAGTGGATTACTTTTGCCAATGGGAGAATCCCTGCCCTTGATGTAGATTGTGTCTATACTGAAGTGCTACAATGGCATAGCAGCACTTGGTGCAGTGGTGCCACTCTAGCATTTTAAGTGTAAACATGTTCTAAGTCTCTTATCAGTGATGTTGAGACCTGGTTCTGTATTTAGAATCCTGTGTGAATCCTGCATGTCCATTTTTCACTGGCACTTGTTACAGTTGGGTTTGCAAACCAGCCCCTTCAGATTCATGCCTAGGGGTTTGAAACTGCCAATCCAAATCTCCATGGGCATATCTTGCCATGCAGAACAGGGACACCATCACCCACTCCTTCCACTAAGCACCAGGACCAATCCAACTTATTGTTTCCTTCTTTGCGGGGAAGGCCATTAATAGCCACTCATAGGGCCAACTCTAGGTTTTTTGCTGCCCCAAGAAAAAAATTTTTTGGCTGCCCCCTACCCCAGCCCTGGGCTCCCCCTTGCACTCCCCTGCGGCTCCAGCCCTGGGCTCCCCCCCTCACCTGCACTCCCTGCCACCTCAGTGCTGGGCTCCCTCCTTTCCCCCCACCAGTGCCCTCCCCCCACCCGCACTCCCCTGCCGCCCCAGCCCTGGGATCTCCCCCGAACCTGCACCCTCCTGCTGTCCCAGCCCTGGGTCACTGGGAACTTGCTCCCAGGGCGGGTCATTCAGCAGGAATTTTGGATGTGCACAAAACACAGACAGGATTGGTTCCCATATGATTACAGAACTGCAGTAACGTGGAACAATTTTCAGCTTGTGTGATTGGAGGATATCTGGATGCATATTATAAGACTGTCCTACATAAATGAGGAAAAAGTTGAGGTGCCTTTATTTCTTTTTGTTCTGCTTCTTTCTTTTCTATGGGAATTTGCCAATGCAATATCACTGTCTTCCTTTAAACAAAACTTAAATAAAAAAAATAAAAAGGCAATGGCTGTTGAAAATTCCAGTCCTAAAAACCACTGGGAAGCATTTTTTGCTTCTTCATTTCTTATCCTACTTTTTCTACAGCAAGGTACAGTGGATCAGTATATTTGATTTGGGAAAAATGAAGTAACAGCTGTCCAAATTGAGCTTGAGCACTCCTGAATTTTGAGGGTGTTCAAATCTGGAAGGCAGGTGCCAGATTCCCTTTCTGAATATTAGCTAAATCTGGAAAGGAAATGTCAATTTCTGCTTCCATGGCTCAGAAGTGGAAATCCTCCTACGTGCCTGGTACTGTATCTAAAGCTGCCGAAGTCCCCTAGTAGAGCCTCCCCTCCCTTACTTTTCATTTTAAATTCTAGTGGGATCCACATACCTCCCTTGCTAGGCTTCAGATAGAGAGGGGCACTGTCCATTTAGTCCACCCAATTCCTTCTCTGTGGGCAGCAAGATGAGGTCACACCAGTATCCTTAATGCAGTCTGGGGAAGTCTTCTGAAGGGAACATCTGGGGCAAAGCCTTGGACACACTTGTTCCCCATTCACAGTGCCACCCTTTTCGACTCGCAGCATGGCTCAGCTACCTCATGCCCTACCCCTCACTTTCCTGTTGATAGCTGCAAAGGGATTGCTGGGAAATATAGTTCTTTCCCTGCTCCAGGGCTGGCTCTATAGGCAGGGAGCTAGGCAAGGAACTACAGCTCCCATGCTGGATCCCTAGCTGCTCCATGGCTCTGCTTCTGCAGGGTTGTGAGAGGGGAGGAAATGAGTTTAAAAAAAAAAAAAAAAGGATGGCCAAAATGATGCCCCCTGGAAATGTGCAGCCCCAAGCACCTGCTTGTTTTGCTGGTGCTTAGAGCTGACCCTGGCCACCCATCAGCTTCTGCTACCTGACGAGTCTTCAGAGGTTGGTGGTAGCCATTCCCTCATCTTTTATATTAATTGTAAGCTTTCTTGGCAGGGACTGTGTTTTTGTTCTGTTTGTACAGCATCTAGCACAGTGGGGCCCTGATGCATGACTAGGGCTCTTTGGTGCTGCCATCATAAAAATAAATTAATTATTATTAATTAATATACTAATATAATATAAAAATAATTGGGACTTCCAAACAATTACATGATGTGTAGTTCCTCCACAGTGTGGGTCCTATGGGTTGTTGATGACCACTGCACTTCCTAGTTTCTACTAGGCAGATGTACCAAAAATGATGAGAGAAATTCCCTTTCAGTATTTCCAACGCAGCCAGAAGCAGGAAGTCCTGCAAATCTCATAAATGTCTGCCCTTGAGAGATTGTTGCCTCAGGACCTGAGAGGCTTGTTCAGATAACCTTGGGTAAAGTATTCAAACCAAACCTTTTGAGCTTTGCGCATCACCAGTTTAGTGCTTCCTGTAATAGATTTTGCCTTCCGATTTCCACAAACCAGTAAAATTTAGCATACAATATTCCACCTACTTCCTACAAGTTTCACTTTGGAGTATTATCCAAGAGATGGGTGGCCTGTGGCCCTTTTAGGAAAATAACCCAGCCCTTTTTCAGCTGTAGATTGAAAATATTCAGTGTCTTGCTTCACACCAGCCTCTAATAATTTATTCAGACATCAGAGGAGATTTTTATGTGTTTTTATTTACATTTCATGAATACACAGCAAAATTTCAGAAACAGCAAGGTCTGATACACAATTGGTTTTCTTTCTCTGCCAGTTGGGATAATTCAATGAAGTATGTTGTCATGGTATAATTCCCCACTCTGAACCTTAGCGTCCAAAAGATGGGGTACCAGCATGAATTCCCCTAAGCTCAATTATCAGTTTAGTATTTGTAGCACTGCCACCACCAGGAATTCCAGTGCCTCGTACACTCTGGTCCCCCCAAAACCTTGCCCGGGGACCCCCAAGACCCAGACCCTCTGGATCTTAACACAAGGAAAGTAAACCCACTGTTGTCTCTCCCAGGCTTCCCCTCCCTGGGTTACCCTGGAAGATCACTGTGATTCAAACTCCTTGAATCTAAAAACAGAGAGGAAAATCCACCTTCCTCCCTCCTTCTCTTTCCCCCTTCCCAGACCCTCCCTAAGAGAGAAATATCCTAACACAGGAGAGAAATTAACCTTTCTCTCTCCTTCCTGGAAACCTGATGACCTAATGAGATCTCATTTCTAACTTCCATGATTTTTTAAAAAAGTTAGGACATTTGCAGGTTATGAACACTAGTAACAGTCATGCGTCTACACTAGCTAAAATGAAAAATATGAGGTTCTATTTATTCTGTGCTTATCAGAGCAAAGTAGGGTCACTAACTGAGTAGGAAAAAATCTACCCCATACTAGAACAAATAGTAATTGGCTGCAGTCACTGTCAAACATTTGGCCCCTTTCCACCCTTTTTTTTAAAGAAAGTGAAATTTCACACGGGTGAAAGGGGCCCAAATGAACAGCTCAATGATTTGGACGCCGTTTTATCCCCAGTTGGATGATAATGGGCCATGGCAATGTTCTCACACACCGTCTCCTGCCAATACCTCAGCCTTGACCTGGAAGGATTTATACTGAGAGCTGAAGGGACGTTTCTGAATCCATGACTAAATAGGACTTTGACTGGTTTGCTATAGTACATAAATGTGGCCAACTGTGTGCAATTGTCGTGATATTGCTTTTGTTGGGGACCAGAGGAAAGTAAGCCGGTTCGATATGCGGAACAAGAGTGGCTATCCTGGCAGTGTTTTAAAAGGGCCCCGGGCTCCCCGCAGCACGCTGGAGCCCTGGGCCCTTTAAATTCATCAAGAAGCCTGCTGCCGCTGCGCACAGCCTAGCAGCGCCAGGCTTCTGCGGTGATTTAAAGTCCCGGAGCTCCGTGGTGGTCGAGCCGTCGGGCCCTTTAATTCGCTCCTGAGATCCTGGGGCTCCCAGATGCCTCTGCAGCTGGTAGCTCCGGCGGTGAATTTAAAAGGCCTTGGGCTCCCAGCCACAGCCGGAGGCCCAAGGCCATTAATTCTTGAAAGGCCCTGCCTCTTCGGTCGGCCACACCCTCCGCTCAGGACCGCGGCTCTGGGTAAGTCATGTTTAAACTATTTTGACCCCTGTTGGGGACAGCGTTAGGACATGGACTGACATCTCCAGGCTCATTTTGTGTAGGTAACTGGACGTCAGTTAGTTGAGGAACAACAACTTTCAACACGTTGATTTGGGTCCATGGATGAAAAATGCAGGCTTAGAGCTAATTGCTATTGTATTTCTGGCCCATTCCCTAACCATAACAATTCCCCCCCACCATTTCCTTTCTCAGCTCTCTCTGAATCTTCAAGTAAAGGCTGCTGTCGTTAACTGAAAGTTAATGGAGAGGACCTTGTGGTTGGGCTTTGGATCAGGCTCAGGGAGTGGATAACAGACAGATGGACCAATGGTCTGATCCAGCAGGAAGGTGTGTTCTAAGATGCAAGTGGGCTGTCCAACCTTTCCAGAGACTACTGTATAACCCTTTCAGGAGTCTTGATTTGGTCTTGGTGTATCCTCAAGTTTCACCTTCATTATAAAAAGTACTTGTTACAAAACCAGGCATAAAAATACAAAAGTGGTCACGCCAACTTATTACTTGAAAATCTGATTTTCTTTCTTTGTACATATAATTCTAAAAATAAATCAATGAATATAAATATTGTACTTAACATTCAGTGTATAGTATAGGGCAGCAGGTATAACCAGTCACTGTCTGGGTATGAAATTGTTAGTTATACTGACTTTGCTAGTGCTTTTTATGTTATCCTGCTTGTAAAACTAGGCAAATATCTAGAAGAGTTGATGGTACCCCTGGAGACCTCTGTGACCCTCATTTGATCAGTATCATTTAAATCTCTTCCTCGTCATCTCTTTCCTCTCTCGCTTCTCTATTCTCTTTCTCAGGAGTTAAAGCTGAGATGAGGCCCCAAAGGGTAGTGTTATTTCTCCAAAGTTTGGCTGGTACTTGGCTGTCCTAGCGAACGACGGTTTGGTGGGCCCGTGCCCAAAGAGCACCCCAGTATCGGCGTTGCTGTCCTCACTGGTGGGACCTCAGACGAAGTGGCCATTCAAGGATGCCCACGAGAAAGATGCTTCACCACCTCTCAGTGGTTGCCCCGAGTGGGAACTGGCTGGAATATGAGGACAGATCCCAGAGCATCATCAATCGCATCTGCGGACTTCAAGTGATCAGCTCGGAGAGTTCAAGGTGGTGTGTTGCTGATGACCACAGACCAGGAGAAGTCCATTGCTCAAGATCCTGGACTTCATTTCTGCCCAGACTCTCACAGCCCATCCTTGGCATCACACGGAGGCCCTCCATGATCATGGCAGACAAGTAGGATAATTGGCTTCTCTCCATTATAGATCAGGAAAGTGGGGTTTTTATCCTGAGAAATAAAAGTAGCCAGTGGTCTTGCAGATGAATTCGACTTGGCCAATAATTTTGCGTGGGAAAGCAGTCCACTTCAAGGAGAAGATACAAAAAGCTAAGTGCGGTTATAGTGTGGCTGAATTAATCTACTAGGAAAAATGCTAACATGGTAGAATTATGAGAGAGGACAAGCTGGTGGTAATGTTGTTAATGGACACACTTCTCATTGGTTAACAAGAGACAAACCTCTTGAGCTCCACAGTAGCTCAATCTTCAGTCAATCCTTCAGGAATGATATGAAGCAAGTAAAGACAAGGAGGGAAGGAGTTGCTAAAGGGACTCTGCAAGAATTAAAATATTCTTTTTAATTCCTTTGTTTATATGTAGTCTGTAACCATTTATGACATTGTGTTTTTCTTACTTTTGCCTTAGTGGTATAGCTGGAGAAATCACTTGGATCTTTCTCCAGGGACGTTTACTATTGAACTCTCACACTTTATGGGAAAGAGTACATGGCTGAAACTTTAATAAAACCATTCCTCTCTCCAAAGTGGTCATTAGTTCATTGGGTTAAATAGGTGTTAACCAAAGTGTCAAAACATTAAAACTAAACTCCCTCCTCCCAATAACAAAAAACCCTCCCAAAAACAAAAACAACCCCCCTAGTTTGGCTAACTACCCTTCTAATTTCAATTGCACATCCTTCAATTCTCTTGTATTGTTCATTAACTTCACTAATTCTTCAGATCACCACAGTGAGACCCATGCCAGACAAGAACCCTGAATTTCAAATGTGAAAAAACAGCAAGGCTGATTCCTTTTGGACATTGAAAGGCAGGTCTCAAACTGTCCCTGTAGAGTTGCTAGGTAGTGACAGCTCCATGCGCCACCCATGATCTGCCACTGGGTCCCTAGTGGCTTCCACGAACCATTCTGTTCGTTGAACTCCTGGTTTTGACTTTGGTTGAATTTGGATGCCTCCTGACCTTGGAGCCTGAAACCTGACTTGGACTCTGATCCTTGTTACGACTCTCCGGAACTTGACACACAACTCCTCTGCTCATCCAGCCTTAAGGTTTGAACCCTGCTCTGACCAGACTGTTCTGCTCTGCTGAAATTCCCACTGCTAGATCTTTAAACTGGTATTAGAGTCAGCAGTACGCTGGACCTACGTCTTGGTGGCAAGAAGAATTCTGGGCCAACAACTCTATTGTTGACAAAACCCTATTGGGCTTTTTCCCGTACATCACAAACGCAGCAAACAGAGTACAGAGCATTTTTATTCCTTTGCAGGTCACTGTTTCAGGGATCTGACGAGAGACAACGAAACAAATTGGATGTAATTGCATATAAGGGTTGGGGACTTAACACTGATAGTAAAGGAAGACTTTTCCTTGATGAGTTCTATTTAGACTGTGGAATTTGTGAGTCAGCTGAAGTTTTTGTTGTGAATAATTTTTTCCATTTTTTTTTATTTTTGGTCTAAATGAATCACATAATGTTTATCTCAGTCTTTGATTCAGCTTTAGATATGGACAAGTGATTTCAGCAAGTCAAATTGATTCAAAAAAATTGCGAAATAAATGACGTCAAGGATTCCCTCTCCCACACGTTTTGCCCAGCTCTATTACAATCAGCCCCCAACCTTTTCCATCTGAAGGGAGAATCGCAACAAACTTCCTGTGGCCTTGATTACCACTTGCCTTGCATCGCTGCAGTTCATCTACACCTGTGCACCAAACGGGGTGTAAACCAACATCAGCAGAGTGGTGTCATTATTACAGTCACTTTCCATAACTACGCTGACCTCAACCAGGCCCCAAAGCCACTGAAAAATTGTGAGGTTTCTAACTTGATGGGGCAATTCAATTGAGATTATACCAGGAATAAATCAGAGTAACTACCACTGATGTGGTGCAATCGGATCTGATTTACCACTGGTTGTAACTTAGGCAGAATTTGTCACTGAGTTGTCTGAAAGAGTTTTCACCTTACCATAGGTCTTATCCTTGTAAGAGTAGTACCTATTGTTATGATGCCATTGACTTCTATGGAGAAATATCTGGTAGGACCATGAAGGCGTGCTTAAGAGATGGGGCTCAGTTTGAATTATAAAAATCCTTTTACCAAGCTCTTATGTGCAGCTTTTGAATAAGTGGTAGTCCTCAGGCACTGGCTGGATGCTGCACCAGCAGTGTCCACGCACAGTCCTGGAGAGAGATCTGGCCCCCATCCCTTTCCACTTCCAGCTCAGTGGCTGCTGGTGGGTGGCGCACCTCGAACCTCGATGTCCTCCTGCTGTGGTCACCTCTCAGAGAGCACATTTTTGTCCAATGCAAAACCAATGTTAGTGCCACTTAAATTGAAAAATTTGAACCCAAAAGACAGGAAATAAGAAAAGTAAGGTTTCAAACATAAGACTGACTCTGCACATTGTGATAATCTAACCTTATCTCATTTATGGTTTAGACTGATACATAAGATGCAGTGGTGCAGGCTAGAAATCATTTCTCGCTGGTACGCACATGCGGAGGACACCGGGGGGGCAGGTGACCGTTCCCCACTGACTCTATGTGATACTTTCCTCCATGCCTGCCCCCAGCCCAGGGTTCACCCACTCCTTCCCTATACACCTCCAACCACCCCTTATATATACAACTATGCAAACATGTACTACTCACTTCATTTCCGCCCTGAAGTATGTAGTATTCAGTCCTGTTTTAATGGAATATGGGAGTTGATGAGTAGCCGATTTCCATGCAGTATGTATGAATGTATTAAAAACGAAATTTTAAGGAGAAACTGTTCAAACTGCATTGATGCGTATGATTTTACCCAAACATTGATTTCAATGGGAAGCGTTTAACTCCTTTTATTACGCAACAGAACAGCGTCCTGACAACTCTTAATCCATCCAACAGAAGTTGGTCCATTCTAATGCAAAGTCCCCATTGTCTTTATGGGAATTGATCAAATGTATTAGGTTCAGGATTAGGTTCCAGTTAGACAATTGTTCTGAATGAAACTAACCATGCCTGAGCTTGTTCCATATCAAAGGAGCTCATTTGAATAAAGGTTGGCATTTGTTGTAAAGTTCTTAGCTCATTGCTAAGATGAGGAACATATTTGCAAGCAAAAGTTCTTGGCAGATTCCTAAGGCCAGCTGGCTTTAAGCATGTTCAGGTGTCGGTAAATACTTATAGATCTTCAATTATTAGTTCTCTCAAGCCAACAAGCTGAAAA